>NW_027309165.1:0-20000 GCF_047496885.1 Scyliorhinus torazame | reverse complement strand
CACCTCGTAATGGCAGCCGATCCGTCAACGCGTAGTGGCGGCCATTTTGTCACCTCGTAGCGGCGGCCATTTTGTCACCTCAGAGGGGGGGGCAGCCATTTTGTGACCGTGGGGGATGTCGCTACGGGAACACTGAGCTCTCTGTTATTGTCACTCAACGGGACAGAAAGGAGAGGGGCTCGCCAGAAGGCAATGGGTGGGACCAGCCTGGATGCGCCTGTCTGGAGGCCAGAGGTTTCCCAGGTTTATGTGCCAGGTGCGGTTGGGAGATGTGGGGGCTCGAAGCAGGGCCGCAGTGACTTACAAGCCTACCGTGTCCCACGAATGTAATTTCCATCTCATCCAAATCTCCTCAGCCACTTTGAAATATCTCTCTCTCTCTCTTTGTCTCTCTCTGTCTCTCTCTGTCTGTGTTGTCATGATATGCGGACACACACATAATGATATACAGACAAGCAGCTAATGGACACAGAGAACAGGACATGACCAATAAGCAGGCAGGACACTCAGGGGTGGGATCTGACTATAAAAGACACGAGGCGCTCACACTCCGCCTCTTTCCACGGATGAACATCTCGAGAGTCAGTCAAGGGTGTTGTTACAATCTCACACCCCCACCACGTGGCTAAGAGCTAGTCTGGTTCAGTCAGACCAAGTAACCACACTTAGATTAGCAGAGAGTCGAACTCTCCGAGAACTGTGCTAACTGTGCTACTGGTTCAATAAACCTGATTGAACTAACTTCGAGGTCTGGAGTATGTTTCTGATCTAAGCTGCATCCAGTTGCAGCCAGTGTTATCCCAGTGTACCTAACACGACATGATACCAGGAGACTACTAATTTAAGTTGGCTTACCTCTGTCCGTTCCGTGACGGCCAGCGAATGTACCCCGGCACCATGGAGAAGATTCAGGCTCCTCACCACCAGCTCAGGACCTCCGGCAATCTCAGTGCCAACTGGCGGACATTCAAGCAAAAGGTTCTGCTGTACATCGAAGCCTCAGACCTCGAGGGTGCGGCTGATGCAAGGAAGATCGCGCTTCTCCTCTCGACAGCGGGTGATCAAGCCATCGAACTCTTCAACTCGTTTATCTTCACCGAAGGCCAGGTCAAGACAAAGTTTCAGACCATCCTGGGCAAGTTCGACAGTCACTGTGAAGTGGACACCAATGAAATCTTCGAGCGCTACATATTCAAACAACGTCTTCAAGGTAAAGATGAATCTTTCAATGCCTTCTTAACTAGCCCCCGCTAGCGCTGTCCTGCAACTTTGGTGATATTGCTGACTCCATGATCAGAGACCAAATTGTGTTTGGAGTTCACTCTGATCCTCGGAGAGAGCAGCTCTTAAAAATCAAGCATATGACCCTGCCGGTCGCGATTGAAACATGTACAGTGCATGAGCACGCAAAAAAAAAAAAAAAATCGGTATTCCCAATACAAATCGGCTGATAATGAGAAACTTGCCTCCCGCGAGGCAGTGAGTGAGCAGGCCATCTCCCGGATGCAGCGCCTCAGCATTGAAGACAGCGGCCATCTCGCGCGCCTTTCCCGGAGCCCCACGCATGCGCGATGCGAGCGGGATAACGAAGCGGCCGACGCCCACACTGCGCACGTGCGACGACGTACACCGCGTCGCGCCGCCGGCGTCATGACGTGCCCGAGCTGTGGCAACGCCCACTTAAAGGGGCACTGCCCTGCCAGAGGCAGGCGATGTTTAGACTGCGGGAAGCCTGGACACTATGCAGCCTTGCGCAGGTCTGCACCACCAGTCAGAGGGAGGCCAGCGCTCCCAATTCCGACGACGGCGCGTCCAGAATGTGCAACGTCGATTACAGGATTCTGATCCTGGCAGTACAACGGATCCAGAGGACGAGTGCCTGGAGTCCGCCTACCGAGTGGGCATCATTACCACACGTGAACATGCCACACCTAACTCATCTCACATTCAGTCCATCCTCGCTGTGGATTCGGAGGGCGAATGACGTACGGTGACGCAGGTCAACCGCTGCTCCATCCAGTTCAAGCTGGACACAGGTGCTTCTGCCAACCTCCTCTCACAGGCGGACTTCAAACGCATCAAGAAGCCCCCCCCAAGGTCCTTCCAGCAGCCTGCCGGCTCCTGGACTATAACGGTAATGTCATCATGGCACTGGGGACCTGCCATCTACTCGTCTCCAACCGGGGCACTCATGCACGGCTAAGGTTTGAAATTGTCAAGCCGGGCAGGGCATCCCTACTGGGCGCGCATGCCTGCAAAAAGCTAAACCTGGTGCAGCGGGTTTATTCGACGACGTCCTCCAACGTGGATCTTCAGGCCGGCATTGACGACATCCTCGCTCAGTATCCAGATGTGTTTGACGGGATGGGCACTTTGCCATATCGGTACAAGATCCTACTGCGACCTGATGCCAAGCCAGTGGTCCATGCACCGCGCCGGGTCCCGGCTCCGCTGAAGGAGCGCCTGAAGGAATAGCTCGAGCTGCTGCAGCAGGGGATCATTTCCAGGGTAACCGAACCGACTGACTGGGCCAGCTCGATGGTGGTGGTTAAAAAACCCTCTGGAGACCTGCGCATCCGCATTGGTCCACAGAATATAATGCGTGAACACTACCCCATCCCGAAGCGGGAGCGACTCACCAGTGAGATGGCACATGCACGGTTTACCACGAAGTTAGATGCATCACATGGATTCGGGCAAACCCAGCTGGATGAGTCCAGCAGAAGGCTCTGCACCTTCAACACACCGTTAGGCAAATACTGCTATAACCGTACGCCGTTCGGCATCGTCTCAGCATCGGAGATCTTCCATCGCATCATGGAGCAGAGGATGCAGGGCATCGAAGGGGTTCGTGTGTACGTGGACGACGTCATCATATGGTCCACGACCCCTGAGGAACATGTTTCCCGTCCCCAGCAGGTATTCCGCCGTGTCCATGCCAATGGCCTGAAGCTGAACAGGGCCAAAAGTTGCTTTGGCATGTCGACACGCAAGTTCCCAGGTGACCAGATCTCTCAGCAGGGCGTGCGCCCGGACACCGACAAGGTCAAGGCCATCGCAGCCATGAAGGTCCCCGAAGACAAGAAGGCGGTGTTGCGCTTCCTGGGCATGGTCAATTTTCTGGGCAAGTTCATCCCAAACCTGGCCTCACACACCACGGCCCTACGAAACCTAGTGAAGTAGTCCAGTGCTTTGAGCGGAAGGCGGCCCATCAGGCAGAGGGGTTGGAGCTGAAAGCCAAGCTCACCACTGCACCCGTATTGGCATTTTTCGACCCAGGTAGGGAAACGAAAATCTCGACAGGTGCGAGCCAGGATGGCATCGGTGCGGGGCTGCTTCAACGCGACGACATCTCATCCTGGGCACCGGTTGCCTACGCATCAAGGGCCATGACGCCCACCGAACAAAGGTATGCACAAATCGAGAAGGAATGCCTGGGCCTTCTCACTGGCATTCTCAAGTTTCACGACTATGTCTACGGCCTGCCGACATTCACTGTCGAGACGGATCACAGGCCCCTGGTCCACATTATCCACAAGGACCTGAACGACATGACGCCTCGGTTGCAGCGCATCCTCCTCAAACACAGAAGGTACGACTTTGACCTGGTCTACACGCCTGGCAAGGAGCTCATCATTGCCGATACACTGTCCCGCTCCATCACCGTGCCTAGTGAACCACCGAACGTCATCCGGCAAATTGAGTCACAGGTGCAGCTGTGTGCTATCACCCTCCCGGCATCTGATGAGAAGGTGATTCGTATCCGTGAGGAGACCCCCTCTTGCAGCGTCTTATGCACCACCTCGCCAATGGCTGGCAAAAAGGGCAGTGCCCTCAATTTTGCAATGTAAAGGACGACCTGATGGTGGTTGATGGTATCCTCCTCAAGCTGGACCGGATTGTCATTCCACACAGTCTCCAGAGCTTGGTGCTCCGCCAAATCCATGAGGGACACCTGGGTGTCGGGAAGTGCAGACGCAGAGCCAGGCAGGCTGTCTACTGGCCCGGGATGAGCCAGGACATCGCGAACATGGTCCTTAACTGTGCGACCTCCCAACGCTTCCAGCCAGCGCAGAGCAAGGAGACGCTCCAGCAGCATGAAATCCCCGTGGTCCAAGGTTGGCATCGACCTCTTTCGTGCGAATGGTCGTGACTACGTGTTGATTATTGACTATTTCTCCAACTACCCTGAAGTCGTGAAGCTCTCAGACCTCACATCTCGGACCGTCATCAAGGCCTGTAAGGAGACGTTCTCCAGGCATGGTATCCCACTCACTGTCACGAGCGACAATGGCCCGTGCTTCAGCAGCCACGAGTGGTCTATGTTTGCCCAGTCGTATCAGTTCAAACACGTCACTTCCAGCCCACACTATCCACAGTCAAACGGAAGAGTTGAGAAAGGGGTGCGCATAGTGAAGCAGCTCATCTGCTAGGCCGCGGATTCTGCGTCTGACATTCACCTCGCGCTGCTCGTGTACAGGGCAGCCCCACTGTCCACTGGCATGTCGCTGGCTCAACTCGTGATGTACAGGGACCTGCGAACAACACTTCCAGCCATACACATGCCCAACCTGGATCACCTCCCGGTGCTGCAGAAGGTGCAGCAGCTCCGAGACCGGCAAAAGCAGGGCTATGATGCCCATGCCACCGATTTGCCCGTGTTATCCCCGGCAGACACTGTTCGGGTCCAGATCCCTGATGGAGGCTGGTCAGCTCCAGCTGTCGTTGTTTGACAGGCTGCCCCCCGCTCGTATGTTGTACGTATGGCTGATGGTTCCGTTGTGCGACGAAACAGACGGGCACTGCGCAAAGTTGCCTGCCCGCAACCACATTCTTCTCCGTATCCTTCTGTTGTTTTGCCACCTCCTGATACCTCGACTCATGAGGCCACCAGTCAGGCTTCAATCCCGCCCATCAAGGCGCTGTCGTCCCCACCACCACCTCTCCGGCGGTCGACCAGGATCAGACGCAAGCCACAGAGACTGGACTTATGAATATTTGTTCTATTTGCTATGTTCTCGCATTAGACAGCGGTTTTCACATGTACATATGTTCACATCCACTGCATGTATATATGTTAATATTGGCCTATTCTTGTAAACACGTTCACATATGTCATCCAAACATTAAAAAAGGGGAGATGTCATGATATGCGGACACACACATAATGATATACAGACAGGCCACTAATGGACACAGAGAACAGGACATGACCAATAAGCAGGCAGGACACTCAGGGGTGGGATCTGACTATAAAAGACACGAGGCGCTCACACTCCCCCTCTTTCCACTGATGAACATCTCGAGAGTCAGTCAAGGGTGTTGTTACAATCTCACACCCCCACCACGTGGCTAAGAGCTAGTCTGGTTCAGTCAGACAGAGTAACCACACTTAGGTTAGCAGAGAGTCGAACTCACGGAGAACTGTGCTAACTGTGCTACTGGTTCAATAAATCAGATTGAACTAACTTCAAGGTCTGGAGTATCTTTCTGATCTAAGCTGCATCCAGTTGCAGCCAGTGTTAGACCAGTGTACCTGACACGCCAAGGGTGTGTGGGGGGTGAGGGCGGGTTAGGGGGGGTGAGAGTGTGTGGGGGTGAGGTGTGGGGGGGTGTGGGGGTGAGGTGGGGGTGAGGGGAGAGGGGGGTGTGGGGGGCTGAGGGGTGTGGGCGGGGGGTGAGGGTGGTGAGGGGGGTGAGGTTGAGGTGAGGTGGGGGTGAGGGGTGTGTGGGGGGTTGAGGGTTGTGTGAGGGTGAGGGGGTGAGAGGGGGGTGTGGGGGGTGAGCGGTGTGGGGGGTGAGGGGTGTGTGTGGGGTGAGGGGTGTGTGTGGGGGGTGGGGGGGTGAGGGGTGTGTGGGGGGGGTGAGCGGTGTGGGTGGGTGAGGGGTGTGTGGGGGGGGTGAGCGGTGTGGGTGGGTGAGGGGTGTGTGGGGGGGTGAGGGGTGTGTGGGGGGGTGAGGGGTGTGGGGGGGTGAGGGGTGTGGGGGAGTGAGGGGTGTGTGGGGGGAGTGGGGGGTGAGGGGTGTGTGGGGGGGTGAGGGGTGTTTGGGGGGTGAGGGGTGTTTGGGGGGTGAGGGGTGTTTGGGGGGTGAGGGGTGTTCGGGGGGGTGAGGGGTGTTTGGGGGGGTGAGGGGTGTTTGGGGGGGTGAGGGGTGTTTGGGGGGATGAGGGGTGAGGGGTGTGTGGGGGGGTGAGGGGTGTTTGGGGGGTGAGGGGTGTTTGGGGGGTGAGGGGTGTTTGGGGGGTGAGGGGTGTTTGGGGGGGTGAGGGGTGTTTGGGGGGGTGAGGGGTGTGTGGGGGGTGAGTGGGGTCGACCTGGGTGCTGGCATGTGGGGCAGGATGGGGGTTCGGCCATCCCCTTTGGGGGGGGGGTGAGGGGCGAGGTTGCTGGTGTGGGGGGGGGGGGGGGTTAGTGCCAAGGGCATAGCACTATCTCCTCACCTTGGCCACCCTGGAGGCGGTCATGGCATTTCTGCCAGCACTGCACGCCAGTCCAGACTAGCGACGCTAAACAAACTGACGGCGGAATGGGAGCTGCCTCCAGCACAGGAAAGGAGACACTTACAAATAAAACACTCCCTCCGCACGGAGACAGTAGCGTAACCCAGGGCCCCGGAGACCGCACTATTCGAGGACCTGATGAACACGGACGGTAAAGAAAGGGGGAGTCTGCGGGAAAATATGCGGACAGTCACTGGACGGAGCCCGAACACCACTGGACGGGACCAGACGGAATGGGAGGACGAACTGGGGACTCTGGAGCGAAGCACTGAGCAGGGTAAACTCCACCTCCTCCTGCGCAAGGCTCAGCCTAATGCAGCTCAAAGTGGTGCACAGAGCGCACCCGACCAGAACCCGAATGAGCAGGTTCTTCCCCGGAGGTGGAGGACGAATGTGAGCGGTGTCAGAGGGACCCGCTGACCTCTCGGGACTTCTCCACCCGGAGGAGATTAAGTACGCCGCCCGAGGGCCAGACTTCCTGGATACTTGGGGGGGGCAATTTGTTGGCCTGTTTCAAAGCCTGCGCGAGGCCGGGCGACAGCCAGTCGAGAGGGAGACGGGAAGGGGTAAAGAGGGACACGGACGAAGGGGAAGTCGGAACATCAGGGGCGAGGGGGGCAGGGGTAGGGGGGAGGCAGAGAGCCTGAGAGGGACAAAGTGAGACAACACTACAGGAGGGGCATCAAATCAGTGTACCGTCTCTAGGCTAACAAAGTGCGATACAACACTCTCGGCCAACATTGCTGCCGTGTACCAACGCAGAGAGGAACTGGCTGTTATCCTAAATCAACTAATTTATCAGCACCTTCTCCCGATAGGTTTATAGAACATTGCGGGACCTGATAACCCCAGGCCCCAGCTTTTCGTAAATGCCATAAGCTTGCCTTTCAAAACTTGGCCTGTGAATGGTTGTTTCGTCTGATTCTGCCCTGGGAACAGCTGGCTTTGAAAGCAGACAGAGGCAGGGCAGCAGCACGGTTCAATTCCCGTACCGGCCTCCCCGAACAGGCGCCGGAATGGGGCGACTATGGGGCTTCTCACAGTAACGTCATTTGAAGCCTGACCAGGGCGAGGAGGCAGATTACCCTTCCGAAAGGGGACGTTGGTGAACCAGATGGGGTCTTATTTAAACGGCAATCCATGGTCGCCCTCACGGTCGCCTTCACCCAGATCCACTTTCCAATCCCAGATTTTATGAATCAAATTTACATCGCACCAACTGCTGGGTCATTCCCACGAAATCACCATCCTCCTGAGAATTGAGAAGTGGCAAATGGAGTTTAGTGCAGAAAAGTGTGATGTGATTCATTTTGGAAGGAATAACAGGAAGACAGAGTACTGGGCTGATGGTAAGATTCTTGGCCGTGTGGATGAGCAGAGAGATCTCGGTGTCCATGTACATAGATCCCTGAAAGTTGCCACCCAGGTTGAGAGGGTTGTTAAGACGGCGTACGGTGTGTTCGCTTTTATTGGTAGAGGGATTGAGTTTCGGGGCCATGAGGTCATGTTGCAGCTGTACAAAACTCTGGTGCGGCCGCATTTGGAGTATTGCGTGCAATTCTGGTCGCCGCATTATAGGAAGGATGTGGAAGCATTGGAAAGGGTGCAGAGGAGATTTACCAGAATGTTGCCTGGTATGGAGGGAAGATCTTATGAGGAAAGGCTGAGGGACTTGAGGCTGTTTTCGTTAGAGAGAAGAAGGTTAAGAGGTGACGTAATTGAGGCATACAAGATGATCAGAGGATTAGATAGGGTGGACAGTGAGAGCCTTTTTCCTTGGATGGTGATGTCTAGCACGAGGGGACATAGCTTTAAATTGAGGGGAGATAGATATAGGACAGATGTCAGAGGTAGGTTCTTTACTCCGAGAGTAGTAAGGGCGTGGAATGCCCTGCCTGCAACAGTAGTGGACTCGCCAACACTAAGGGCATTCAAATGGTCATTGGATAGACATATGGACGATACGGGAATAGTGTAGATGGGCTTTAGAGTGGTTTCACAGGTCGGCGCAACATCGAGGGACGAAGGGCCTGTACTGCGCGGTAATGTTCTATTGTTCCTCCTGACTGCTCCCACGCGGTAGACACTACCTTGGCTGGAGGGGGAAGTCAGGGTCAGGAGGCCATTGGGCCCATCCAGCCTGTTCTGTATGCTAACCCCATCCACCTCCTTTGTCCTGAGAGTGATGTGGTGATGTGCATCAATGTAAATGCATGTAGGCTAGCCAGACACTAGAGTGAGCACCGGAGACATCACACACACACTCAACCAATAGATCAGTTAGATAGGACACGACCAATGGACATTCACGATACACACAGAGGTGACACAACCACAGGGGGGCATTACACCAACCCATATATAAAGGACACCACACACATGATCTGCCTCTTTCCAGTGGAGACAGTCAGTGAGTAGAGACACAGGGTTGATTCAATATTACACCCACCACGTGGATTGCAGCAACTGGTTAGTCAGCCTGGGTAGCTATACTGGGATTAGCAGTAGTGTCGAACCCGAGTAGGAGAAGTGTAAATAGTTTAATCAACGTGTTGAAGTTATCTCCACGTCAGAACCTTCCTTTGTCAAGTGCACCACAAGGAGGCAGCTTACGTTACACCTACAACGTAACAAATCAAGTGAGAGAGAGTGAATGAGTGAGCGAGAGAGGGATAAAATTAGAGAGAGGGAGAGGGGGGAAAATGAAAGAGAGGCGAGGAGGGAGAAAATTATAGAGAGAGAGTGAGACAATTAGAGAGTGAGGAGCGGGAAGGAGAAAATTAGAGTGGGGGGAGAGAGGAAATTAGAGAGAGGGGGAGGGAGATAAAAAGAAAGAGTTACAGGTGGAGACAGGGCGAGTTAAAGGAGAGGGAGGGGAAAGGAGGGAAACGCAGGAGAAAGGTTAGATGTGGGGGAAAGATAGATTCTGAGCTGTGGGGGGAGAGAGAGAATAATCGGGAGGAAAAAGAGTGAGGGAGAAAGCAGGAATGAGCGAGACGGAGGGAAAAAAGGGAGCGCGGGAGGGAAAGAGAGGGAAGTGATAGAGGAGGAAAAGGGGGAGCTGAAGGGAGCTGAGGGGGGCGGTAATAACCCTCATGAGGCCCATGGGGAAACCCTAATCGCTCTCCCCGTGGGCCTCATGCATTATGATCTTCCCCGCTCGTGGGCGATGTTATGTTCGGTGTTTCGTTGTCTCGCAAGGAATCAACAGAACTGCTGGTGACTTGTCCAAACCAATACACACGTGGCAAGATAATGATTAGATACAGAGCAAGTTATGATGGAGTTTCTTTACACTCCTGTGGAACTATCCCGATGTACGGCTGTCCTCGTGTACGTCTTACAACCTTCTGAGGATCACCGGATCGGCCCTGACTTATATCTGACGCCACCTGCTGGTGGGAGGTCACACTGCTGCACACATGGCCACCTGCTGGCGGGAGGTCACACTGCTGCACACATGGCCACCTGCTGGCGGGAGGTCACACTGCTGCACACATGGCCACCTGCTGGCGGGAGGTCACACTGCTGCACACATGGCCACCTGCTGGCGGGAGGTCACACTGCTGCACACATGGCCACCTGCTGGCGGGAGGTCACACTGCTGCACACATGGCCACCTGCTGGCGGGAGGTCACACTGCTGCACACATGGCCACCTGCTGGCGGGAGGTCACACTGCTGCACACATGGCCACCTGCTGGTGGGAGGTCACTGCATACATGCAATATTTTCTATCGGTGGGGATACAAGTGGCCAGGAGCTGGGATGCCCTGCACAGGCTCAACTTAACCCGGCTAGTGGAGCAGATGGAGGGAGAGTTTAAAAGGTGGGATATGCTCCCGCTTTCCCTGGCGGGACGGGTGCAGACTGTGAAGATGACGGTTCTCCCCAGGTTCCTCTTCGTATTTCAGTGCATCCCCATTTTCATCCCCAAGTCCTTCTTTAAGCGGGTGAATAGGATTGTGGCGGGATTTGTGTGGCCGAATAAAACCCCGCGAGTCAAAAGGGTATTCTTGGAGCGTAGCCGGGGGGGAAGGGGGGGGGGGGTGCGGGGGACTGGCTCTGCCGAACTTCTGCAGTTATTACTGGGCGGCCAAGATCAGGAAATGGATGATGGAGGAGGGGGCGGCGTGGGGGCGGTTGGAGGCAGCGTCGTGTAGAGGCACCAGCCTGGGGGCACTTGTTACGGCTCCGCTGCCGTTCTCGCCGGCGCGATACACCACTAGTCCGATGGTGACGGCGGCACTGAGGATCTGGGGGCAGTGGAGGAGGGGGCCTCGGTGTGGACCCCGATATGGAATAACCACAGATTTGCTCCAGGTAGGATGGATGGGGGGGGTACCAAGGCTGGTATAGGGCAGGTATTAGGAGGATGGGGGACCTGTTTATAGACGGGGTTTCCCCCAGCATGCAGGCGCTGGAGGAGAGGTTCGGCCTGCCCCCGGGGAATGCGTTCAGGTACCTCCAGGTTCGGAACTTCCTTAGAAAACAGGTGGGGACATTCCCGTGGCTGCCCCCACATAGGAGCCAGGACAGGGTGGTGTCTGGCGTCTGGGTAGGGGAGGGGAAGGTGTCGGACATATATCAGGGGCTGCAGGAGGTGGAGGAAGCCTCAGTGGGCGAGTTGAAGGATAAGTGGGAGGAGGAGCTGGATGAGGGCCTGTGGGCCGATGCCCTGGGCAGGGTGAACTTCTCCTCATCATGTGCCAGGCTCGGATTAATCCAGTTTAAGGTGGTGCATCGGGCGCATATAACGGCGGCAAGAATGAGTAGGTTTTTCGGGGTGGAGGACGGTTGCTCGAGATGTGCAGGGAGTCCGGCGAATCATGCCCATATGTTTTGGGCATGCCCGACGCTTAAAGGATTGTGGCAGGGGTTTGCGAGGGTGATGTCTAGGGTTTTGGACGCTCGGGTGAAGGCGAGCCCAGCGGTCGCGATATTTGGGGTGGCGGAGGATCAGGGAGTGCAGGAAGCGAAAGAGGCCGAGGAACTGGCCTTTGCCACCCTGGTAGCCCGGAGATGGATCTTGTTAATGTGGAGGGACTCGAATACTATCAGTATTCTATACATTAGTAATAAACATAAACATCATGAACATTAAATACAGTAAGAAGTCTTACAACACCAGGTTAAAGTCCAACAGGTTTGTTTCGAATCACTAGCTATCGGAGCGCTGCTCCTTCCTCAGGTTAAATACTGTGCCTTTGGAAGGCATGTGTCCGAGATTGGCACACGCCCGTCACCACCTTCTTCTTTCTTCGTGTCTTCCAGCGATGCCGTTTACTGCTTCGTTGCGCGTTTATTCTGTCTCTAGCTTGTTAGTCAACATATCGCTTTCTTCTCTTTTGTTTTTGCCGGTGAGGTGAGCGAGCTCTCCCAGTCTGCTCCTCTTCCTCCTTCTTGTGTTTCAATTAGTTTGCGAACCCATTCATTTTTATGTTTGGGCTTGGCAACCCCTGGTTCGGTGCTGGTCTCAACCCCACTCAGAGAATACCCCTCCCATAGAGAATATCCCCTCCATAGAGAATACCCTCCATAGAGAATATCCCCCCATAGAGAATATCCCCCCATAGAGAATACCCCCCCATAGAGAATACCCCCCCATAGAGAATATCCCCCCATAGAGAATATCCCCCCATAGAGAATATCCCCCCATAGAGAATATCCCCCCATAGAGAATATCCCCCCATAGAGAATATCCCCCCATAGAGAATATCCCCCCATAGAGAATATCCTCCCATAGAGAATACCCCCCCATAGAGAATACCCCCCCATAGAGAATACCCCCCATAGAGAATACCCCCCATAGAGAATACCCCCCCATAGAGAATACCCCCCCATAGAGAATACCCTCCATAGAGAATACCCCCCCATAGAGAATATCCCCCCATAGAGAATATCCCCCCATAGAGAATACCCCCCCATAGAGAATACCCCCCCATAGAGAATACCCCCCCATAGAGAATACCCCCATAGAGAATACCCCCCCATAGAGAATATCCCCCCATAGAGAATACCCCCCCATAGAGAATAACCCCCCATAGAGAATACCCCCCCATAGAGAATATCCCCCCATAGAGAATATCCCCCCATAGAGAATACCCCCCCATAGAGAATACCCTCCATAGAGAATACCCCCCCATAGAGAATATCCCCCCATAGAGAATACCCCCCCATAGAGAATATCCCCCCATAGAGAATACCCCCCCATAGAGAATACCCCCCCATAGAGAATACCCCCCCATAGAGAATACCCCCCCATAGAGAATACCCCCCATAGAGAATACCCCCCATAGAGAATACCCTCCATAGAGAATACCCCCCCATAGAGAATATCCCCCCATAGAGAATACCCCCCATAGAGAATACCCCCCCATAGAGAATATCCCCCCATAGAGAATACCCCCCATAGAGAATACCCCCCCATAGAGAATACCCTCCATAGAGAATACCCCCCCATAGAGAATATCCCCCCATAGAGAATACCCCCCATAGAGAATACCCCCCCATAGAGAATATCCCCCCATAGAGAATACCCCCCCATAGAGAATACCCCCCCATAGAGAATATCCCCCCATAGAGAATACCCCCCCATAGAGAATAACCCCCCATAGAGAATACCCCCCCATAGAGAATACCCCCCAGAGAATACCCCCCCATAGAGAATACCCCCCCATAGAGAATACCCTCCATAGAGAATACCCCCCCCATAGAGAATACCCCCCATAGAGAATACCCCCCATAGAGAATATCCCCCCATAGAGAATAACCCCCCATAGAGAATACCCCCCCATAGAGAATACCCCCCAGAGAATACCCCCCCATAGAGAATACCCCCCCATAGAGAATACCCTCCATAGAGAATACCCCCCCCATAGAGAATACCCCCCATAGAGAATACCCCCCATAGAGAATACCCCCCCATAGAGAATATCCCCCCATAGAGAATATCCCCCCATAGAGAATACCCCCCCATAGAGAATACCCCCCCATAGAGAATAACCCCCATAGAGAATAACCCCACATAGAGAATACCCCCCATAGAGAATACCCCCATAGAGAATAACCCCACATAGAGAATACACCCTCCATAGAGAATAACCCCACATAGAGAATACCCCCCCATAGAGAATAACCCCCATAGAGAATAACCCCCATAGAGAATACACCCCCAATAGAGAATAACCCTCCATAGAGAATACCCCCCATAGAGAATACCCCCCATAGAGAATACCCCCCCATAGAGAATACACCCCCAATAGAGAATAACCCTCCATAGAGAATACCCCCCCATAGAGAATACCCCCATAGAGAATACCCCCCCATAGAGAATACCCCCCCATAGAGAATACCCCCCCATAGAGAATACCCCCCCATAGAGAATACACCCCCAATAGAGAATAACCCTCCATAGAGAATATCCCCCCATAGAGAATACCCCCCCATAGAGAATACCCCCATAGAGAATACCCCCCCATAGAGAATACCCCCCCATAGAGAATACCCCCCCATAGAGAATACCCCCCCATAGAGAATACCCCCATAGAGAATACCCCCATAGAGAATACCCCCCCATAGAGAATACCCCCATAGAGAATACCCCCCCATAGAGAATACACCCCCAATAGAGAATAACCCTCCATAGAGAATACCCCCCATAGAGAATACCCCCCCATAGAGAATACCCCCCCATAGAGAATACCCCCCATAGAGAATACCCCCCCATAGAGAATACACCCCCCATAGAGAATACCCCCCCATAGAGAATACCCCCATAGAGAATACCCCCCCATAGAGAATACACCCCCCATAGAGAATACCCCCCCATAGAGAATACCCCCCCATAGAGAATACCCCCCCATAGAGAATACCCCCCCATAGAGAATACCCCCCCATAGAGAATACCCCCCCATAGAGAATACCCCCCCCATAGAGAATAACCCCCATAGAGAATAACCCCCCATAGAGAATACCCCCCATAGAGAATACCCCCCATAGAGAATACCCCCATAGAGAATACACCCCCAATAGAGAATACACCCTCCATAGAGAATAACCCCCATAGAGAATAACCCCCATAGAGAATAACCCCACATAGAGAATACCCCCATAGAGAATAACCCCCATAGAGAATACCCCCATAGAGAATACCCCCCCATAGAGAATACCCCCCCATAGAGAATACCCCCCATAGAGAATACCCCCATAGAGAATACCCCCCCATAGAGAATACCCCCCATAGAGAATACCCCACATAGAGAATACACCCCCATAGAGAATATCCCCCATAGAGAATATCCCCCCATAGAGAATATCCCCCATAGAGAATATCCCCCATAGAGAATATCCCCCCATAGAGAATACCCCCCACAGAGAATACACCCCCATAGAGAATACCCCCCCATAGAGAATACCCCCCATAGAGAATACCCCCCATAGAGAATACCCCCCCATAGAGAATAACCCCCATAGAGAATAACCCCCAATAGAGAATATCCCCCATAGAGAATATCCCCCATAGAGAATATCCCCCCATAGAGAATACACCCCCATAGAGAATACCCCCCATAGAGAATACCCCCCATAGAGAATACCCCCATAGAGAATACCCCCCATAGAGAATACCCCCATAGAGAATACCCCCCATAGAGAATACCCCCCATAGAGAATACCCCCCACAGAGAATACACCCCCATAGAGAATACCCCCCATAGAGAATACCCCCCATAGAGAATACCCCCATAGAGAATACCCCCACAGAGAATACCCCCATAGAGAATACCCCCATAGAGAATACACCCTCCATAGAGAATAACCCCCATAGAGAATAACCCCCATAGAGAATACGCCCCCATAGAGAATGTCCCCCATAGAGAATACCCCCCATAGAGAATAACCCCCATAGAGAATACCCCCCCATAGAGAATACACCCCCATAGAGAATACCCCCCCATAGAGAATACCCCACATAGAGAATACCCCCATAGAGAATAACCCCCAGAGAGAATACCCCCATAGAGAATACCCCCATAGAGAATAACCCCCATAGAGAATACCCCCCCATAGAGAATACACCCCCATAGAGAATACCCCCCCATAGAGAATACCCCACATAGAGAATACCCCCATAGAGAATAACCCCCATAGAGAATACCCCCATAGAGAATACCCCACATAGAGAATAACCCCCATAGAGAATACCCCACATAGAGAATACCCCCATAGAGAATAACCCCCATAGAGAATACCCCCATAGAGAATACACCCCCATAGAGAATACCCCCCCATAGAGAATACCCCACATAGAGAATACCCCACATAGAGAATACCCCACATAGAGAATACCCCCATAGAGAATACCCCACATAGAGAATACCCCCCCATAGAGAATACCCCACATAGAGAATACCCCACATAGAGAATACCCCCATAGAGAATACCCCACATAGAGAATACCCCCCATAGAGAATACCCCCCCATAGAGAATACCCCCATAGAGAATACACCCCCATAGAGAATACCCCCCAAGAGAATACCCCACATAGAGAATACCCCCCCATAGAGAATACCCCCATAGAGAATACCCCCCCATAGAGAATAACCCCCATAGAGAATAACCCCCATAGAGAATACCCCACATAGAGAATATACCCCCATAGAGAATACCCCCCCATAGAGAATACACCCCCATAGAGAATACCCCCATAGAGAATAACCCCCATAGAGAATAACCCCCATAGAGAATAACCCCCATAGAGAATACCCCCCCATAGAGAATACCCCCATAGAGAATACCCCCCATAGAGAATAACCCCCATAGAGAATACCCCCATAGAGAATACCCTCCATAGAGAATACCCCACATAGAGAATACACCCCCATAGAGAATACCCCCCCATAGAGAATACCCCCCCATAGAGAATACCCCCCCATAGAGAATACACCCCCATAGAGAATACCCCCCAAGAGAATACCCCACATAGAGAATACACCCCCATAGAGAATACCCCACATAGAGAATACACCCCCATAGAGAATACACCCCCATAGAGAATACCCCCCATAGAGAATACCCTCCATAGAGAATAACCCCCATAGAGAATAACCCCCATAGAGAATACCCCACATAGAGAATACACCCCCATAGAGAATACACCCCCATAGAGAATACACCCCCATAGAGAATACCCCACATAGAGAATACCCCCCCATAAAGAATACACCCCCATAGAGAATACCCCCCATAGAGAATACACCCCCATAGAGAATAGCCCCCATAGAGAATACACCCTCCATAGAGAATAACCCCCATAGAGAATACACCCCCATAGAGAATACACCCCCATAGAGAATACACCCCCATAGAGAATACCCCACATAGAGAATACCCCACATAGAGAATACCCCCATAGAGAATAACCCCCATAGAGAATACCCCACATAGAGAATACACCCCCATAGAGAATACCCCCCCATAGAGAATACACCCCCATAGAGAATACCCCCCAAGAGAATACCCCCATAGAGAATAACCCCCATAGAGAATACCCCACATAGAGAATACACCCCCATAGAGAATACCCCCCATAGAGAATAACCCCCATAGAGAATACCCCACATAGAGAATACCCCCCCATAGAGAATACCCCCCCATAGAGAATACCCCCCATAGAGAATACCCCCCCATAGAGAATAACCCCCATAGAGAATACCCCACATAGAGAATACACCCCCATAGAGAATACCCCCCCATAGAGAATACCCCCCATAGAGAATACACCCCCATAGAGAATACCCCCCAAGAGAATACCCCCCCATAGAGAATACCCCCCATAGAGAATACCCCCCATAGAGAATACCCCCCATAGAGAATAACCCCCATAGAGAATACCCCACATAGAGAATACACCCCCATAGAGAATACCCCCCATAGAGAATACCCCCCATAGAGAATAACCCCCATAGAGAATACCCCACATAGAGAATACACCCCCATAGAGAATACCCCCCACAGAGAATACCCCCCATAGAGAATACCCCCCAAGAGAATACCCCCATAGAGAATACCCCCATAGAGAATATCCCCCATAGAGAATACCCCCATAGAGAATACCCCCCCATAGAGAATACCCCCATAGAGAATATCCCCCATAGAGAATACCCCCATAGAGAATAACCCCCATTGAGAGTACCCCCCCCATAGAGAATACCCCCCCATAGAGAATACCCCCATAGAGAATATCCCCCATAGAGAATACCCCCCATAGAGAATACCCCCAATAGAGAATACCCCCCATAGAGAATACCCCCCAAGAGAATACCCCCATAGAGAATACCCCCATAGAGAATATCCCCCATAGAGAATACCCCCCCATAGAGAATACCCCCCCATAGAGAATACCCTCCATAGAGAATACCCCCCATAGAGAATAACCCCCATAGAGAATACCCCCCCATAGAGAATACCCCCCCATAGAGAATATCCCCCATAGAGAATACCCTCCATAGAGAATACCCTCCATAGAGAATACCCCCCCATAGAGAATATCCCCCATAGAGAATAACCCCCCAAGAGAATACCCCCCCATAGAGAATACACCCCCATAGAGAATAACCCCCATAGAGAATAGCCCCCATAGAGAATAACCCCCATAGAGAATACCCCACATAGAGAATACCCCACATAGAGAATACCCCCCACAGAGAATACACCCCCACAGAGAATACCCCCCATAGAGAATACCCCCCATAGAGAATACCCCCCATAGAGAATAACCCCCATAGAGAATATCCCCCACAGAGAATACACCCCCATAGAGAATACCCCCCATAGAGAATACCCCCCATAGAGAATACCCCCCATAGAGAATACCCCACATAGAGAATAACCCCCATAGAGAATACCCCACATAGAGAATACCCCCCACAGAGAATACACCCCCATAGAGAATACACCCCATAGAGAATAACCCCCATAGAGAATACCCCCCATAGAGAATACCCCACATAGAGAATACACCCCCATAGAGAATACACCCCCATAGAGAATACCCCCCCATAGAGAATACACCCCCATAGAGAATACCCCCCCATAGAGAATACCCCCACATAGAGAATACACCCCCATAGAGAATACCCCCCCATAGAGAATACAGCCCCATAGAGAATACCCCCCCATAGAGAATACCCCCCCATAGAGAATACACCCCCATAGAGAATACCCCCCCATAGAGAATACCCCCCCATAGAGAATACCCCCCCATAGAGAATACACCCCCATAGAGAATACCCCCCCATAGAGAATACCCCACATAGAGAATACACCCCCATAGAGAATACCCCCCCATAGAGAATACCCCCCCATAGAGAATACACCCCCATAGAGAATACCCCACATAGAGAATACACCCCCATAGAGAATACCCCCCATAGAGAATACCCCCCCATAGAGAATACACCCCCATAGAGAATACCCCCCCATAGAGAATACCCCCACATAGAGAATACACCCCCATAGAGAATACCCCCCATAGAGAATACCCCCCCATAGAGAATACCCCCACATAGAGAATACGCCCCCATAGAGAATACCCTCCATAGAGAATACCCCCCCATAGAGAATACCCCCCCATAGAGAATAACCCCCCATAGAGAATACCCCCCATAGAGAATACACCCCCATAGAGAATACACCCCCATAGAGAATACACCCCCCATAGAGAATAACCCCCATAGAGAATACACCCCCATAGAGAATACACCCCCATAGAGAATACCCCCCCATAGAGAATAACCCCCCATAGAGAATAACCCCCATAGAGAATACACCCCCATAGAGAATAACCCCCCATAGAGAATACACCCTCCATAGAGAATAACCCCACATAGAGAATACACCCCCATAGAGAATAACCCCCCATAGAGAATAACCCCCATAGAGAATAACCCCCATAGAGAATACCCCCCCATAGAGAATACACCCCCAATAGAGAATAACCCTCCATAGAGAATACCCCCCCATAGAGAATACCCCCCCATAGAGAATAACCCCCATAGAGAATAACCCCCATAGAGAATACACCCCCAATAGAGAATAACCCCACATAGAGAATACCCCCATAGAGAATAACCCCACATAGAGAATAACCCCCATAGAGAATAACCCCACATAGAGAATACACCCTCCATAGAGAATAACCCCACATAGAGAATACCCCCATAGAGAATAACCCCCATAGAGAATACACCCCCAATAGAGAATAACCCTCCAGAGAGAATACCCCCCATAGAGAATACCCCCCCATAGAGAATACCCCCATAGAGAATACCCCCCCATAGAGAATACACCCCCAATAGAGAATAACCCTCCATAGAGAATACCCCCCCATAGAGAATACCCCCATAGAGAATACCCCCCCATAGAGAATACCCCCCATAGAGAATACCCCCCATAGAGAATACCCCCATAGAGAATACCCCCCCATAGAGAATACACC
>NW_027309164.1:0-49513 GCF_047496885.1 Scyliorhinus torazame | reverse complement strand
CAACACTGAAACCCAAACAGTCTGATGAAAGCATTGTACACTATATTCCAATCCTTTTGAGATAATAGTCAACACTCCATTGCCATTTTTGATTGCTTTTTATGGCTATGCACTACTAGCTTTTAGGAAATTGTCTACCAAGACATCTAAATCCTCTTGCTTCTACAGACCTCCTAGTCTCCTAACAGTAAGAAAATTTCCAATTGGTCCTCCTTAGATCGAAGGTGGATGAACCCAGACTTCCTCACATCAAACTCCATCTGTCAGTGTTGTGTCTATTCACTTACTCTTTGCCCTGTCATGACTTCCAAACAAAATAAGAAATAGGAGCAAGAGTAGACCATTCATCTCCTCGACCCTAACCCACCATTTAATTATATCACAGCTTATCCCCAATCAGGGCGGGATTCTCCCACCCGCCGCCGTGTCGGAGAATCCCCGGGGGGGCGGCGTGAATCCCGCCCCGCCGCTCCGATGCCGGCTGCTGTATTCTCCGGCCAGCGAAAGATCCCACCGATGGGAATCGTGCCGCGCACCTCGCAGAATCGCGAGAATCGACGCGATGTGCCCCGGGGCTGCTTCAGATCTCCGGCCCCTGTGGTCGCGTCGGCGTCAAACATGCTTTTTAACGGCGACAACGAGTCGTGCTGCCAGACGCCGGCAAACGCGGAGGCAGGGGTCGGCGTGGAGCGGCCACCGGAGAGGTTCCGGGGATGGGGATGGGAGTGACGGGGATGGGGATGGGAGTGCCGGGGATGTGGGTGCCGGGGATGGTGCTGGGGATGGGGATGGGGGTGCCGGGGATGGGGGTGCCGGGGATGGAGATGGGAGTGTCGGGGATGGGGGTGCCGGGGATGGGAGTGATGGGGATGGGAGTGATGGGGATGGGAGTGCTGGGGATGGGGATGGGGGTGCCGGGGATGGGGGTGCTGGGGATGGGGATGGGAGTGTCGGGGATGGGGGTGCCGGGGATGGGAGTGATGGGGATGGGAGTGATGGGGATGGGAGTGCCGGGGATAGGGATGAGGGTGCCGGGGATGGGCGTGTCGGGGATGAGAGTGCCGGGGATGGGAGTGCCGGGGATGGGAGTGCCGGTGATGGTGCTGGGGATGGGGATGGGAGTGCCGGAGATGAGAGTGCCGGGGATGGGAGTGCCGGGGATGGGAGTGCCGGGGGTGCCGGGGATGGGGGTGCCGGGGATGGGAGTGCCGGGGGTGCCGGGGATGGGGGTGCCGGGGATGGGAGTGCCGGGGGTGCCGGGGATGGGGGTGCCGGGGATGGGGATGGGAGTGTCGAGGATGGGGATGGGAGTGCCGGCGATGAGAGTGCCGGGGATGGGAGTGCCGGGGATGGGGATGGGAGTGCCGGGGATGAGAGTGCCGGGGATGGGGATGGGAGTGCCAAGGATGAGAGGGCCGGGGATGGGGATGGGAATGTCGGGGATGGGGATGGGAGTGCCGGGGATGAGAGTGCCAGGGATGGGAGTGCCGGGGATGAGAGTGCCGGGGATGGGGATGGGTTTGCCGGGAATGGGGATGGGAGTGCCGGGGATGAGAGTACTGGGGATGGGACTGGGAGTGCCGAGGATGGGAGTGCCGGGGATGGGGATGGGAGTGTCGGGGATGAGAGTGCCGGGGATGGGGATGGGAGTGCCGGGGATGAGAGTGCCGGGGATGGGGATGGGAGTGCCGGGGATGGGGATGGGAGTGCCGGGGATGGGGAATGGAGTGCCGGGGATGGGGGTGCCAGGGGTGGCGATGGGAGTGCCGGAGATGGGGATAGGAGTGCCGGGGATGGGGATGGGAGTGCCGGGGATGGGGATGGGAGTGCCGGGGATGGGGATGGGAGTGCCGGGGATGGCAGTGATGGGGATGGGAGTGCCGGGGATGGGGATGGAAGTGCCGGGGATGGGGCTGGGTGTGCTGGGGATGGGAGTGCCGGGGATGAGAGTGCCGGGGATGGGGATGGGAGTGCGGGGATGGGGTGCCGGGGATAGGGATGGGGGTGCCGGGGATGGGAGTGCCGGGGATGGGGATGGGAGTGCCGGGGATGGGGATGGGAGTGCCGGGGATGAGAGTGCCGGGGATGGGAGTGCCGGAGATGAGATTGCCGGGGATGGGGATGGGAGTGCCGGGGATGGGGATGGGAGTGCCTGGGATGGGAGTGCCGGGGATGAGAGTGCCAGGGATGGAGCTGGGAGTGCCGGGGATGGGAGCGCCGGGGATGAGAGTGCCGGGGATGGGGATGGGAGTGCCGGGGATGGGAGTGCCGGGGATGAGAGTGCCGGCGATGGGGATGGGAGTGCTGGGGATGAGGGTGCCGTGGATAGGGATGGGAGTGCCGGGGATGGGGATGGGAGTGTCGGGGATGGGGCTGGGAGTGCCGGGGATGGGAGTGCCGGGGATGGGGATGGGAGTGCCGGGGATGGGGATGGGAGTGCAGGGGATGGGGCTGGGAGTGCCGGGGATGGGGGTGCCAGGGGTGGCGATGGGAGTGCTGGAGATGGGGATAGGAGTGCCGGGGATGGGGCTGCCAGGGGTGGCGATGGGAGTGCCGGGGATGGGAGTGCCGGGGATGGGGATGGGAGTGCCGGGGATGAGAGTGTCGGGGATGGGGATGGGAGTGCTGGGGATGGGAGTGCCGGGGATGAGAGTGCCGGGGATGGGGATGGGAGTGCTGGGGATGGGAGTGCCTTGGATGGGGATGGCAGTGCCGGGGATGGGGATGGGGGTGCCGGGGATAGGGCTGGGAGTGCCGGGGATGGGAGTGCCGGGATATGAGAGTGTCGGGGATGGGGCTGGGAGTGCCGGGGATGGGGATGGGAGTGCCGGGGATGGGGCTGGGAGTGCCGGGGATGGGGCTGGGAGTGCCGGGGTTGGGGGTGCCAGAGGTGGCGATGGGAGTACCGGAGATGGGGAATGGAGTGCCGGGGATGGGGGTGCCAGGGGTGGCGATGGGAGTGCCGGAGATGGGGATAGGAGTGCCGGGGATGGGGATGGGAGTGCCGGGGATGGGGATGGGAGTGCCGGGGATGGGGATGGGAGTGCCGGGGATGGCAGTGATGGGGATGGGAGTGCCGGGGATGGGGATGGGAGTGCCGGGGATGGCAGTGATGGGGATGGGAGTGCCGGGGAAGGGGATGGGAGTACCGGGGATGAGAGTGCCGGGGATGGGGATGGAAGTGCCGGGGATGGGGCTGGGTGTGCTGGGGATGGGAGTGCCGGGGATGAGAGTGCCGGGGATGGGGATGGGAGTGCGGGGATGGGGTGCCGGGGATAGGGATGGGGGTGCCGGGGATGGGAGTGCCGGGGATGGGGATGGGAGTGCCGGGGATGGGGATGGGAGTGCCGTGGATGAGAGTGCCGGGGATGGGAGTGCCGGAGATGAGATTGCCGGGGATGGGGATGGGAGTGCCGGGGATGGGGATGGGAGTGCCTGGGATGGGAGTGCCGGGGATGAGAGTGCCAGGGATGGGGCTGGGAGTGCCGGGGAGGGGAGTGCCGGGGATGAGAGTGCCGGGGATGGGGATGGGAGTGCCGGGGATGGGAGTGCCGGGGATGAGAGTGCCGGGGATGGGGATGGGAGTGCTGGGGATGAGGGTGCCGTGGATAGGGATGGGAGTGCCGGGGATGGGGATGGGAGTGCCGGGGATGGGGCTGGGAGTGCCGGGGATGGGAGTGCCGGGATATGAGAGTGTCGGGGATGGGGCTGGGAGTGCCGGGGATCAGAGTGCCGGGGATGGGGATGGGAGTGCCGGGGATGGGGATGGGAGTGCCGGGGATGGGGATGGGAGTGCCGGGGATGGGGCTGGGAGTGCCGGGGATGGGGGTGCCAGGGGTGGCGATGGGAGTGCCGGAGAAGGGGATAGGAGTGCCGGGGATGGGGCTGCCAGGGGTGGCGATGGGAGTGCCGGGGATGGGAGTGCCGGGGATGGGAGTGCCGGGGATGAGAGTGCCGGGGATGGGGATGGGAGTGCTGGGGATGGGAGTGCCGTGGATGGGGATGGCAGTGCTGGGGATGGGGATGGGGGTGCCGGGGATAGGGCTGGGAGTGCCGGGGATGGGAGTGCCGGGATATGAGAGTGTCGGGGATGGGGCTGGGAGTGCCGGGGATCAGAGTGCCGGGGATGGGGATGGGAGTGCCGGGGATGGGGCTGGGAGTGCCGGGGATGGGGCTGCCAGGGGTGGCGATGGGAGTGCCGGGGATGGGGATGGGAGTGCCGGGGATGGGAGTGCCGGGGGTGAGAGTGCCGGGGATGGGGATGGGAGTGCCGGGGATGGGAGTGCCGGGGATGAGAGTGCCGGGGATGGGAGTGCCGGGGATGGGAGTGCCGGGGATGAGAGTGCCGGGGATGGGGATGGGAGTGCCGGGGATGGGAGTGCCGGGGATGAGAGTGCCGGGGATGGGGATGGGAGTGCCGGGGATGGGAGTGCCGGGGATGCGAGTGCCGGGGATGGGGATGGGAGTGCTGGGGATGGGAGTGCCGTGGATGGGGATGGGAGTGCCGGGGATGGGGCTGGGAGTACCGGGGATGGGAGTGCCGGGATATGAGAGTATCGGGGATGGGGCTGGGAGTGCCGGGGATCAGAGTGCCGGGGATGGGGATGGGAGTGCCGGGGATGGGGCTGGGAGTACCGGGGATGGGAGTGCCGGGATATGAGAGTATCGGGGATGGGGCTGGGAGTGCCGGGGATCAGAGTGCCGGGGATGGGGATGGGAGTGCCGGGGATGGGGATGGGAGTGCCGGGGATGGGAGTGCCGGGGATGGGGATGGGAGTGCCGGGGATGGGGGTACCAGTGGTGGCGATGGGAGTGCCGGGGATGGGAGTGCCGGGGATGGGGATGGGAGTGCCGGCGATGGGAGTGCCGGAGATGGGGATAGGAGTGCCGGGGATGGGGGTGCCAGGGGTGGCGATGGGAGTACCGGAGATGGGGATAGGAGTGCCGGGGATGGGGCTGCCAGGGGTGGCGATGGGAATGCCGGGGATGAGAGTGTCGGGGATGGGGCTGGGAGTGCCGGGGATGGGAGTGCCGGGGATGAGAGTGCCGGGGATGGGGATGGGAGTGCCGGGGATGGGGATGGGAGTGCCGGGGATGGGGCTGGGAGTGCCTGGGATGGGAGTGCCGGGGATGAGAGTGCCGGGGATGGGGATGGGAGTGCCGGGGATGGGAGTGCCGGGGATGAGAGTGCCGGGAATGGGGATGGGAGTGCTGGGGATGAGAGTGCCATGGATGGGGATGGGAGTGCCGGGGATGGGGATGGGAGTGCCGGGGATGGGGCTGGGAGTGCCGGGGATGGGAGTGCCGGGATATGAGAGTGTCGGGGATGGGGCTGGGAGTGCCGGGGATGGGGATGGGAGTGCCGGGGATGGGAGTGCCAGGGATGGGGATGGGAGTGCCGGGAATGGGGATGGGAGTGCCAGGGATGGGGGTGCCAGGGGTGGCGATGGGAGTGCCGGAGATGGGGATAGGAGTGCCGGGGATGGGGCTGCCAGGGGTGGCGATGGGAGTGCCGGGGATGGGAGTGCCGGGGATGGGGATGGGAGTGCCGGGGATGGGAGTGCCGGGGATGAGAGTGCCGGGGATGGGGATGGGAGTGCTGGGGATGAGAGTGCCGTGGATGGGGATGGGAGTGCCGGGGATGGGGATGGGAGTGCCGGGGATGGGGCTAGGAGTGCCGGGGATGGGAGTGCCGGGGATGGGGATGGGAGTGCCGGGGATGGGGCTAGGAGTGCTGGGGATGAGAGTGCCGTGGATGGGGATGGGAGTGCCGGGGATGGGGATGGGAGTGCCGGGGATGGGGCTAGGAGTGCCGGGGATGAGAGTGCCGGGGATGGGGATGGGAGTGCCGGGGATCAGAGTGCCGGGGATGGGGATGGGAGTGCCGGGGATGGGGATGGGAGTGCCGGGGATGGGGCTAGGAGTGCCGGGGATGAGAGTGCCGGGGATGGGGATGGGAGTGCCGGGGATCAGAGTGCCGGGGATGGGGATGGGAGTGCCGGGGATGGGGATGGGAGTGCCGGGGATGGGGATGGGAGTGCCAGGGATGGGAGTGCCGGGGATGGGAGTGCCGTGTTATGAGGGTGTCGGGGATGGGGCTGGGAGTGCCGGGGATCAGAGTGCCGGGGATGGGGATGGGAGTGCCGGGGATGGGGATGGGAGTGCCGGGGATGGGAGTGCCGGGGGTGAGAGTGCCGGGGATGGGAATGGGAGTGCCGGGGATGAGAGTGCCGGGGATGGGGATGGGAGTGCCGGGGATGGGAGTGCCGGGGATGAGAGTGCCGGGGATGGGGATGGGAGTGCCGGGGATGGGAGTGCCGGGGATGAGAGTGCCGGGGATGGGGATGGGAGTGCCGGGGATGCGAGTGCCGGGGATGCGAGTGCCGGGGATGGGGATGGGAGTGCTGGGGGTGGGAGTGCCGTGGATGGGGATGGGAGTGCCGGGGATGGGGCTGGGAGTACCGGGGATGGGAGTGCCGGGATATGAGAGTGTCGGGGATGGGGCTGGGAGTGCCGGGGATCAGAGTGCCGGGGATGGGGATGGGAGTGCCGGGGATGGGGATGGGAGTGCCGGGGATGGGAGTGCCGGGGATGGGGATGGGAGTGCCGGGGATGGGGGTACCAGTGGTGGCGATGGGAGTGCCGGGGATGGGAGTGCCGGGGATGGGGATGGGAGTGCCGGCGATGGGAGTGCCGGAGATGGGGATAGGAGTGCCGGGGATGGGGGTGCCAGGGATGGCGATGGGAGTACCGGAGATGAGAGTGTCGGGGATGGGGCTGGGAGTGCCGGGGATGGGAGTGCCGGGGATGAGAGTGCCGGGGATGGGGATGGGAGTGCCGGGGATGGGAATGGGAGTGCCGGGGATTGGGCTGGGAGTGCCGGGGATGGGAGTGCCGGGGATGAGAGTGCCGGGGATGGGGATGGGAGTGCCGGGGATGGGAGTGCCGGGGATGGGAGTGCCGGGGATGGGGATGGGAGTGCTGGGGATGAGAGTGCCATGGATGGGGATGGGAGTGCCGGGGATGGGGATGGGAGTGCCGGGGATGGGGCTGGGAGTGCCGGGGATGGGAGTGCCGGGATATGAGAGTGTCGGGGATGGGGCTGGGAGTGCCGGGGATGGGGATGGGAGTGCCGGGGATGGGAGTGCCAGGGATGGGGATGGGAGTGCCGGGAATGGGGATGGGAGTGCCAGGGATGGGGGTGCCAGGGGTGGCGATGGGAGTGCCGGAGATGGGGATAGGAGTGCCGGGGATGGGGCTGCCAGGGGTGGCGATGGGAGTGCCGGGGATGGGAGTGCCGGGGATGGGGTTGGGAGTGCCGGGGATGAGAGTACCGGGGATGGGGATGGGAGTGCCGGGGATGGGAGTGCCGGGGATGAGAGTGCCGGGGATGGGGATGGGAGTGCTGGGGATGAGAGTGCCGTGGATGGGGATGGGAGTGCCGGGGATGGGGATGGGAGTGCCGGGGATGGGGCTAGGAGTGCCGGGGATGGGAGTGCCGGGGATGGGGATGGGAGTGCCGGGGATGGGGCTAGGAGTGCTGGGGATGAGACTGCCATGGATGGGGATGGGAGTGCCGGGGATGGGGATGGGAGTGCCGGGGATGGGGCTAGGAGTGCCGGGGATGAGAGTGCCGGGGATGGGGATGGGAGTGCCGGGGATCAGAGTGCCGGGGATGGGGATGGGAGTGCCGGGGATGGGGATGGGAGTGCCGGGGATGGGGCTAGGAGTGCCGGGGACGAGAGTGCCGGGGATGGGGATGGGAGTGCCGGGGATCAGAGTGCCGGGGATGGGGATGGGAGTGCCGGGGATGGGGATGGGAGTGCCGGGGATGGGGATGGGAGTGCCGGGGATGGGAGTGCCGGGGATGGGAGTGCCGGGATATGAGGGTGTCGGGGATGGGGCTGGGAGTGCCGGGGATCAGAGTGCCGGGGATGGGGATGGGAGTGCCGGGGATGGGAGTGCCGGAGATGGGGATGGGAGTGCCGGGGATGGGGGTGCCAGGGATGGGGATAGGAGTGCCGGGGATGGGGGTGCCAGGGGTGGTGATGGGAGTGCCGGAGATGGGGATAGGAGTGCCGGGGATGGGGCTGCCAGGGGTGGCGATGGGAGTGCCGGGGATGGGAGTGCCGGGGATGGGGATGGGAGTGCCGGGGATGAGAGTGCCGGGGATGGGGATGGGAGTGCCGGGGATGGGAGTGCCGGGGATGAGAGTGCCGGGGATGGGGATGGGAGTGCTGGGGATGAGAGTGCCGTGGATGGGGATGGGAGTGCCGGGGATGGGGCTAGGAGTGCCGGGGATGGGAGTGCCGGGGATGGGGATGGGAGTGCCGGGGATGGGGCTAGGAGTGCTGGGGATGAGACTGCCGTGGATGGGGATGGGAGTGCCGGGGATGGGTATGGGAGTGCCGGGGATGGGGCTAGGAGTGCCGGGGATGAGAGTGCCGGGGATGGGGATGGGAGTGCCGGGGATCAGAGTGCCGGGGATGGGGATGGGAGTGCCGGGGATGGGGATGGGAGTGCCGGGGATGGGGCTAGGAGTGCCGGGGATGAGAGTGCCGGGGATGGGGATGGGAGTGCCGGGGATCAGAGTGCCGGGGATGGGGATGGGAGTGCCGGGGATGGGGATGGGAGTGCCGGGGATGGGGATGGGAGTGCCGGGGATGGGAGTGCCGGGGATGGGAGTGCCGGGATATGAGGGTGTCGGGGATGGGGCTGGGAGTGCCGGGGATGGAAGTGCCGGGGATGGGGATGGGAGTGCCGGGGATGGGAGTGCCGGAGATGGGGATGGGAGTGCCGGGGATGGGGGTGCCAGGGATGGGGATAGGAGTGCCGGGGATGGGGGTGCCAGGGGTGGTGATGGGAGTGCCGGAGATGGAGGTGCATTTCCGGTGCCTGGTCCGCTCTGGAGGGACCCTCCAGTACCATTCGGAGAGGTTCGGCCGATTGTTGTGGTCTGCTGCGTCCTGCACAACATCACCCAGCAGAGGGGTGCTGGAGGCAGTGGAGGGCGCGGGGGAGGAGCCACACGACGAAGGGCAGGCCTCCCCAGATGAGGAGGGGGCAATGTACAGGACAGACTGGCTGGACAGGAACGGGAGGCTGCCAACCGTCACATAGAACATAGAAGATTACAGCGCAGTGCAGGCACTTCGGCCCTCGATGTGGCGCCGACCTGTGAAACCACTCTAAAGCCCATCTACAATATTCCCTTATCGTCCATATGTCTATCCAATGACCATTTGAATGTCCTTAGTGTTGGCGAGTCCACTACTGTTGCAGGCAGGGCATTCCACGCCCTTACTACTCTCTGAGTAAAGAACCTACCTCTGACATCTGTCTTATATCTATCTCCCCTCAATTTAAAGCTATGTCTCCTCGTGCTAGACATCACCATCCGAGGAAAAAGGCTCTCACTGTCCACCCTATCTAATCCTCTGATCATCTTGTATGCCTCAATTAAGTCACCTCTTAACCTTCTTCTCTCTAACGAAAACAGCCTCAAGTCCCTCAGCCTTTCCTCATAAGATCTTCCCTCCATACCAGGCAACATCCTGGTAAATCGCCTCTGCACCCTTTCCAATGCTTCCACATCCTTCCTATAATGCGGCGACCAGAACTGCACGCAATACTCCAAATGCGGCCGCACCAGAGTTTTGTACAACTGCAACATGACCTCATGGCTCCGAAACTCAATCCCTCTACCAATAACAACTAACACACTGTACGCCTTCTTAACAACCCTCTCAACCTGGGTGGCAACTTTCAGGGATCTATGTACATGGACACCGAGATCTCTCTGCTCATCCACACTGCCAAGAATCTTACCATTAGCCCAGTACTCTGTCTTCCTGTTATTCCTTCCAAAATGAATCACCTCACACTTTTCTGCATTAAACGCCATTTGCCACCTCTCAGCCCAGCGCTGCAGCTTATCTATGTCCCTCTGTAACTTGTAACATCCTTCCGCACTGTCCACAACTCCACCGACTTTAGTGTCATCTGCAAATTTACTCACCCATCCTTCTACGCCCTCCTCCAGGTCATTTATAAAAATGACAAACAGCAGTGGCCCCAAAACTGATCCTTGTGATACACCACTAGTAATTGGACTCCAGTCTGAACATTTCCCATCAACCACCACCCTTTGTCTTCTTCCAGCTAGCCAATTTCTGATCCAAACCGCTATATCACACTGAATCCCACGCCTCCGTATTTTCTGCAGTAGCCTACAGTGGGGAACCTTATCAAACGCTTTACTGAAATCCATATACACCACATCAACTGCTTTACCCTCATCCACCTGTTTGGTCACCTTCTCAAAGAACTCAATAAGGTTTGTGAGGCACGACCTACCCTTCACAAAACCGTGTTGACTATCTCTAATCAAATTATTCCTTTCCAGATGATTATACATCCCATCTCTTATAAACCTTTCCAAGATTTTGCCCACAACAGAAGTAAGGCTCACTGGTCTATAGTTACCGGGGTTGTCTCTACTCCCCTTCTTGAACAAGGGGACAACATTTGCTATCCTCCAGTCTTCTGGCACTATTCCTGTAGACAAAGATGACTTAAAGATCAAAGCCAAAGGCTCAGCAATCTCCTCCCTAGCTTCCATGAGAATCCTAGGATAAATCCCATCCGGCCCAGGGGACTTATCTATTTTCACACTTTCCAGAATTGCTAACACCTCCTCCTTATGAACCTCAAGCCCTTCTAGTCTAGTAGCCTGAATCTCAGTATTCTCCTCGACAACATTGTCTTTTTCCTGTGTGAATACTGACGAAAAATATTCATTTAGTACCTCTCCTCTCTCCTCGGACTCCACGCACAACTTCCCGCTACTGTCCTTGACTGGCCCTACTCTTACCCTAGTCATTCTTTTATTCCTGACATATCTATAGAAAGCTTGAGGGTTATTCTTGATCCTACCTGCCAAAGACTTCTCATGTCCCCTCCTGGCTCTTCTTAGCTCTCTCTTTAGGTTCTTCCTAGCTAACTTGTAACTCTCGAGCGCCCTAACTGAACCTTCATGTCTCATCTTCACTTCAGCCTCCTTCTTCCTCTTGACAAGTGTTTCGACTGCTTTAGTAAACCACGGTTCCCTTGCTCGACCACTTCCTCCCTGCCTGACAGGTACATACTTATCAAGGACACGCAGTAGCTGTTCCTTGAACAAGCTCCACATTTCCATTGTGCCCATCCCCTGCAGTTTTCCTCTCCATCCGATGCATCCTAAGTCTTACCTCATCGCATCATAATTGCCTTTCCCCCAGATATAACTCTTGCCCTGCGGTATATACCTATCCCTTTCCATCACTAAAGTAAACGTAATTGAATTGTGGTCACTATCACCAAAGTGCTCACCTACCTCCAAATCTAACACCTGTCCTGGTTCATTACCCAGTACCAAATCCAATACGGCCTCACCTCTCGTTGGCCTATCTACATACTGTGTCAGGAAACCCTCCTGCACACATTGGACAAAAACGGACCCATCTAAAGTACTCGAACTATAGCGTTTCCAGTCAATATTTGGAAAGTTAAAGTCCCCCATAACAACTACCCTGTTGCTTTCGCTCCTATCCAGAAGCATCTTTGCAATCCTTTCCTCTACATCTCTGGAACTTTTCGGAGGCCTATAGAAAACCCCTAACAGGGTGACCTCTCCTTTCCTGTTTCTAACCTCAGCCCATACTACCTCAGTAGACGAGTCCTCATCAAACGTCCTTTCTGCCACCGTAATACTGTCCTTGACTAACAATGCCGCCCTTCCCCCTCTTTTACCACCTCCCCATAGCTTACGGAAATATCTAAACCCCGGCACCTGCAACAACCATTCCTGTCCCTGCTCTATCCATGTCTCCGAAATGGACACAAAATCGAAGTCCCAGGTACCAACCCATGCCGCAAGTTCACCCACCTTATTCCGGATGCTCCTGGCATTGAAGAAGACACACTTTAAACCACCTTCCTGCCTGCCGGTACACTCCTGCAACTTTGAAACCTTACTCATGACCTCACTACTCTCAACCTCCTGTATACTGGAGCTACAATTCAGGTTCCCAAGCCCCTGCTGAACTAGTTTAAACCCTCCTAAAGAGCATTAACAAATTTCCCCCCCAGGATATTGGTACCCCTCTGGTCCAGGTGTAGACCATCCCGTTTGTAGAGGTCCCACTGACCCCAGAATGAGCCCCAATTATCCAGAAATCTGAAACCCTCCCTCCTGCACAATCCCTTTAGCCACGCGTTCAACTCCTCCCTCTCCCTATTCCTCGGCTCGCTATCACGTGGCACGGGTAACAACCCAGAGATAATAACTCTGTTTGTCCTAGATCGAAGTTTCCACCCTAGCTCCCTGAATTCCTGCCTTACAGTCCTATCCCTTTCCCTACCTATGTCGTTGGTACCTATGTGGACTACGACTTGGGTCTGCTCCCCCTCCCCCTTAAGGATCCCGAAAACACGGCTGGGCCAGCGGGGACGGGACAGGCTGATAGCCGCATGGCTCACAGACTAGGGGGGGTGGGAATCGCCGTGTAGGGGCACGGACAGCACAGTACGCAACCCCACCCACCACCCAGCACCCTCATCCCACCCACCACAAACCACCCTGCTGGGACTGCGCCACGGCGTTGAGTGCTGCTGCGATCTACAGCTGGCTCTGGCTCTTGGCTTCCTGTGAGAGGGCAGCCATGTCCCGGGCCGCGAACGCCGCCTGCACGGAATGCCCCTTGCATACTGCGACCCATGTCTGACACCGTCGCACCCACTGCCTCCACTGCGGACCCCACCCGTGCGGTTTCGGCCTGGGTGGCACGCATGGCCGGCTCCACTCCCTGCTCCTGCACCCAGGTGGACTCCTCCACCTGCGTCTGCAGGTGCCGCAAGCCGGCCGTCACCCACTTCGATCGTCCCTGGGTCCGTGACTGCATCGGGTCTATGGGTGGGTGTGGCAACTCCAGGAACCCGGGACCTGGCTGGGCGGCAGCTGGTTGCTGCCTATCTGTGACGAGTAACGCCCTTCCGGGTCGGAGGTTTCCGGAACTTCCGGGTGGCCTGACGCCGGAGTGGTTCGCGCCGTTCTTGGCGCCGGCGTCGGGCCACCCCGCCGATTGTGGGAGAATCCCGCCCCATATCTTTTCATTCCCTCAGAGCTCCAAAATCGATCACAGCCTCAAACTTACTCAACAAGTAAGCAGCCACTGCCCTCTCAGAAGGAGAATTCCAAAAGATTCGCAACCCTCTGAGGAAATAATTATTTCCTCATCTGTCCAAAATGGCTGGCCCCCTTTTCCTGAGACCATCCCCCTAGTTCTGGACTCTCAGATATTACAATCCCAGATCAGACCCCAACAGTGGCTAGGATACTAGATAGAAGCCCCAATACTTTATTTTACTTTTGTAAGACTGTGAGGGAACAATACTTTGCTCCAGGAGTGATTGCACAAAGAAATAGGGATATTATATTAAAACAAACTTTGTTACTAACACAGGGCCACAATCTTTAACATCGCACCAGAAAATAGCTTACTTACCCCTTAAACAAGACTACTCAATACAGTGAATAATTGCTGCCTTTTTAAAAAATGTTTTTATTGGCTTAATAGCTGTATTTATTCCCACTTAAACAACAAGGGTAAAAAATCTCTCAATGCACTGTAACTACCAATCAGATTCAGGAATACTTGCTGTACAGAAATGTTCTTTGAGAACGAGAGATCTTTTGATGCTGCTTTAAAAATGAGATCAGGGCCGGGATTCTCCCCTACCCGGCGGGGTGGGGGGTCCCGGCGGGATGGGGTGGCGGGAACCACTCCAGCGTCGGGCTTCTCCGCACCTTTAGGGGCCAAGCCCTCACCGTGAGGGGCTAGGCCCGCGCCTGAGTGGGTTCCGTTCCACCGGCTGGCGTGGGAGGCCTTTGGCGCCACGCCAGCCGGGGTCGAAAGTACTTCGCCGGCCGGCGGAAGCCCGCGCATGCGCAGGAGCGTCAGCGGCTGCTGACGTCACCCCCACACATGCACGGGGGGGGGGTCTTTTACGCGTCGGCCATGGTGGAGGCTGTGGCCGAGGCGGAGGGAAAAGAGTGCCCCCACAACACAGGCCCGCCCGCGGATCGGTGGGCCCCGATCGCGGGCCAGGCCACCGTGGGGGCACCCCCCGGGACTAGATCGCCCCAGGACCCCGGAGCCCGCCCGTGCCGCCTAGTCCCGCCGGGAAGAGAGGTGGTTTGATTCTCGCCGGCGGGACAGGCATTCCAGCAGCGGGACTTCGGCCCATCACGGGCCGGAAAATCGTCGGGGGGGGGGGGGCCCGCCGACCGGCGCGACGCTATTCCCACCCCCGCCGAATATCTGGTGCCGGAGAATTCGGCAACCGGCGGGGGCGGGATTCACGCCAGCCCCCGGCGATTCTCCGACCCGGTGGGGGGGTCGGAGAATCCTGCCCAAGATTCTTGACCCATCCCAACCAGGTTATTCTTTCAACTTCTTCCATCAGGCAGGAGATACAAAAGTCTGAGAACATGCACTGACAGGTTCAAAAGCAGCCTCTTCCCTGCTGTACCACACGGTACGCTGGGTGGCACGGTAGCACAGTGGTTAGCACTGTTGCTTCACAGCGCCTGGGTCCCAGGTTCGATTCCCGGCTTGGGTAACTGTCTGTGTGGAGTCTGCACGTTCTCCTCATGTCTGCATAGGTTTCCTCCGGGTGCTCCGGTTTCCTCCCACAGGTCCCGAAAGACGTGGTTTTTAGGTGAATTGGACATTCTGAATTCTCCCTCGGTGCACCCGAACAGGCAAAACATTTTCCTTTATAGCAGGAGGTTTGGTTTGGAGTACAGGATTTCCATTGACCTTCCTAATTGCTTGATGCAACTGCAAAATAACTTGCTCATACAAAGACACCCAAATCCTTCTAAACAAACATTTAATGATTTCTCTCCAATTACAAAAATATTCTGCTTCTCTGTTCTTCCTGCGTCTTTGACCAAACTTTTGGTCCCCTGTCCTAATATCACCTCGGTGTCATATTTTGGTTGATGCTGCTCCTGTGAAATGCCTTGGATGTTTTCCCATGTGGTGAATGGTACCATATAAATACAAGGTGTTGATAAGCGTCCGTCTGTGAATTTAACCATGTAACCAATGCCTGTGCTAAATTGGCGCACTTCTGTCTGGTTTGCATTCAGTAAGCGAGCTCAATGGATATTAATTTCTAATCTTCTGTCTCTTACCTCCTAACCAATTGACTAACCCAGGTCACAAGGTTACCTCCAATGACATCAGATTTTGAAAATAGTTTTTGGCGTAGAACTTTGACATATCTCATGGAAGTCCATATAGATAACGCTACCATGTGCATCACAGAATAATACAGTGCACCCTGCCTCGACCACCCTCCCAGGCAGTGCAGTCCAGACCGTCAGCACTCTCTGGGTAAAAATGGTTTTCCTCAAATCCCCCCTAAACCTCCTGCCCTTCACCTTGAACTTGTGTCCCCTCGTAACTGACCCTTTAACTGAGGGAGGCAGCTGCTCCCTCACCATCCTGTCCATGCTAGTACCACAAAAAGCCATTCAGTTACATTTTTCAGACAGGACCTAGTTTTCTCAAATTCATGCTGACTGTCTCTGAACAGCTCATACTGTGGAAATGCTCAGTCATTCTTGTCTTTGATAGATTCCAGTAACTTCCCCACAACTGATGACAGACCAATAGGTCTACAATTTAACTGGTTTCTCTCCTCCCTTCTTACATAATAGAATGACATTTGCAATTTCCCATTCCAATAGCACAATCCTTCAATCCAAAGAGCTTTGGAAAATTCTGACTATTGCATCCGTTTTTTCTTTGTTTCTTGATTTTACTGCCCTGGATCTACACCATCAGGTCAGGGACATTTGCCTATTTTACCAAATGCGAGCTGCAGCACCTTATCCAGAACACTGCAGCCAGAGGAGATGGCCTTCACGCAAAGGGTAAATTCTCCCCCCACGTTGTGCCCGATGCACCTCCCGTTATTCCCAGAGAATAGCAGGAGAGCCCCCAACCAGGTTTCACACCGGGCGCCAAACAGAATGCGCTGTTCCCGGTCCATGGCGCCTGACGCAACCTGGATCACGCCCTCGCTGGGCATGAACCAGACTTGCATATTTAATTGAGCCTTTAAACTGATTTAAATATACTCAACTTTGGTTCTGGGGAATGAAGTAGATCACGGGGGCGATTCTCCCAAATGGAGCCCAAGTGTTCGCGTCGTCGTGAACACCATCGCGTTTCGCGACGGCGCGAACCGGGCCCGGGTACGACCTATTCTGTCCCCCACAGGGGGCCAGCACGGCGCTGGAGCAGTTCATGCCGCTCTAGCCTTCCCGGCGCCAAATGGGCATCGCGCCAACCTGCGCATGCGCGGGGGACTTCTTCTGCGCGCCGGCCCCGACGCAACATGGCGCCGGTGTTCAGGGGCCGGCCACGCTGGAAAGTAGGCCCGAGGGGGTAGAGGCCGGCCCGCCGATCGGTAGGCCCCGATCGCGGGCCAGGCCCCATCGGAGGCCCCCACCGTCCGCCCCCTGACCATTCGCGCAGAGTTCCCGCCGGCAGTGACCAGGGGTGAACAGCGCCGACGGGACTCTGTCGTATCCGCACGGCCGCTCGGCCCATCCGGGCCAGAGAATCGGCAGCCCCGCCGATTCCAGCGGCCGGCACCGCGTCAACCGCGCCGGCGCAAATGGAACCGATTTTCCGCACCTCGGAGAATCGCGCACCGTCACTGCATTGTCTTTTTTTTTAATAAATGTTTTATTGAAATTTTTTTCCCAAACAACAATTTTTCCCCTCTTACAAAGCAAACGCAACAGTAACAATGCAGAAATTTTAAACAATACACAAGTAACAAAACCCCTTTATCTTTGACCTAAACTAACCCCCCCCCCCCCCCCCCCCCCCGGGTTGCTGCTGCTGGTCATCTGTCTTCCCTCTAACGTTCCCCTAGGTAGTCGAGAAATGGCTGCCACCGCCTGGTGAACCCTTGAGCCGATCCTCTCAGGGCAAACTTTATCTGCTCCAGTTTAATGAACCCCGCCATATCATTTACCCAGGCCTCCAGTCCGGGGGGTTTCGCCTCCTTCCACATGAGTAGGATCCTGCGCCGGGCTACTAGGGACTCAAAGGCCACAACGTCGGCCTCTTTCGCCTCCTGCACTCCCGGCTCTTCCGCAACTCCAAATAGAGCTAACCCCCAGCCTGGTTTGACCCGGGCCTTCACCTCCCGCGAAATCACTCCCGTCACTCCCTTCCAATACCCTTCCAGTGCCGGGCATGCCCAAAACATATGTGCGTGGTTTGCCGGGCTCCCACCACACCTCCCACATTTGTCCTCCACTCCAAAAGAACCTGCTCAATCTTGCTCCCGTTATGTGTGCTCTATGTAGCACCTTAAATTGAATCAGGCTAAGCCTGGCGCATGAGGAAGAGGAATTTACCCTGCTTAGGGCATCAGCCCACATACCCTCCTCTATCTCCTCCCCTAGTTCTTTTTCCCACTTTCCTTTTAGTTCGCCCACCGACTCCTCCCCCTCTTCCCTCATCTCTTGGTAAATCTCTGACACCTTGCCCTCTCCGACCCACACCCCTGAAAGTACCCTGTCCTGTATCCCCTGTGTCGGGAGCAACGGAAATTCCCTCACCTGTTGTCTAGTAAATGCCCTCACCTGCATATATCTCAAGAAATTTCCCCGGGGCAACTTATACTTTTCCTCCAATGCTCCCAAGCTCGCAAAAGTCCCATCTATAAATAAATCTCCCACCCTCCTAATTCCCAACTGGAACCAGCTCTGAAATCCTCCATCCATTCTTCCTGGGGCGAACCTATGGTTGTTCCTGATTGGGGACCCCGCCAGGGCTCCCCGCACCCCTCTCTGTCGCCTCCACTGTCCCCAGATATTCAATGTTGCCGCCACCACCGGGTTCGTGGTAAACTTTTTAGGTGAGATCGGTAGCGGCGCCGTCACCAGCGCCTCTAAACTCGTCCCTTTACAGGACTTTCTCTCCAGTCTTTTCCACGCCGCTCCCTCACCCTCCATCATCCATTTACGTATCATTGCCACATTGGCGGCCCAATAGTAATCGCCCAAGTTCGGTAGTGCCAATCCTCCTCTGTCCCTACTACGCTGAAGGAACCCCCTCCTTACTCTCGGAACTTTCCCTGCCCACACGAAGCTCGTGATGCTCCTGTCTATTTTATTAAAAAAGGTCTTAGTGATTAGTATAGGGAGACATTGAAATACAAATAAGAACCTCGGGAGGACCATCATCTTAATTGCTTGCACCCTGCCCGCCAGCGATAGAGGCTGCATGTCCCACCTCTTGAAGTCCTCCTCCATTTGTTCTACCAACCGTGTCAGATTAAGTCTGTGCAAGGTTCCCCAGCTCCTAGCGATCTGAATCCCCAGGTATCGGAAGTTTCTTTCCACTTTCCTTAGAGGCAAGCCTTCTATCTCTCTACTCTGGTCCCCTGGATGTATCACAAATAATTCACTCTTCCCCATGTTTAGCCTATACCCCTAGAAATCCCCGAACCCCCTCAAAATTCACATAACCTCTATCATTCCCCCCCGCTGGGTCCGACACGTATGTCACTGCATTGTCACTTAGTTAAAAGCACGGTGACGCAGTGGTTAGCCCTGCAGCCTCACGGCGCCGAGGTCCCAGGTTTGATCCTGGCTCTGGGTCACTGTCCGTGTGGAGTTTGCACATTCTCCCCATGTTTGCGTGGGTTTCGCCCCCACAACCCAAAGATGTGCAGGGTAGGTGGATTGGCCACGCCAAATTGCCCCTTAATTGGAAAAAATGAATTGGGTTCTCTACATTTTTTTAAAATTAAATGAAATTAAAAAATCCTGAAACTCCCTACACTGTAGGTGTACTTACAGGGATTGCTGTGATTCAGAAGGCAGCTCACCACCACCCCCTCCAGGGCACTTAGGGATGGACAGTAAATGCTGGCCGAGCCAGCAACGCCAACATCCCGGAAATAAATACAATGCCAGCCATTTCCATACAGCAAGGTTCTACAATGAGCATTGTAATAATGCTGTTGTCTGCCAGATGAATATTGAACATAAGAACTAGGAGCAGGAGTAGGCCATCTGGCCCCTCGAGCCTGCTCCACCATCAAATAAGATCATGGCTGATCTTTCTGTAGACTTATCCGTCCGCTCACCGAAACCTTTTATTCATTTACTGTTCAAAAATCTATCTTTGCCTTAAAAGCATTTAATGAGGTAGCCTCAACTACTTCACTGGGCAGGGAATTGCACAGATTTACGACCATTTGGGTGACGAGGTTCCTCCTCAACTCAATCCTAAATCTGCTCCCCCTTATTTTGAGGCTATGCCTCCTAGTTCTAGTTTCACCCGCTAGTGGAAATAACCCCCCTCCTTCTATCTTATCTAACCCCCTTCATAATTTTATATGTGTCTATAAAATCTCCCCTCATTCTTCTAAATTCCAATGAGCATAGTCCCAGTCTAATCAATCTCTCCTCATAAACTAATCCTCTCAGCTCCGGAATCAACCTAGTGAATGACCACTGCACCCCTGACTGTCATGATATTCAGGTAAACATCATGGTGCAAACATACATACTGATGGACAGATCAACGGACCAATCAACACACACACAACACCACAGCCAATCACAGGCAAGAGCATACACACTATAAAACGGGGAACACGACACTTCCCGCAGATTCCAGCAGGAGACGGCTCAGGGCACAGAGCTCACAGCAAGCCACTCAGACATCCGCTATGTGCTGAGTGCTTCTCCGAGATAGTGTTAGGGATAGATCCACAGATTCAAGGGTAATGAACGAACCACAGTAACCAGTTTACCATTGTAAATATTGTTAGTAATAAAACTGAGTTGTACCATCCGCAACCGTGTTGATTCGTCTGTGTAGCAGAGCACCCAACATGACATAGTACCAGGATTGGAACCTGGTAACTGTGAGACCTACCTACGAATCCTCAGGAATCCACCATCCTGCGCCATGGACACCGTCAGCACGCCGCAGCCGTTACAAATCGCTGGAAACCTCGGCGTCAATTGGAAGCTGTTCAAACAGCGCTTCCAGTTCTTCCTGGAAGCCACCGAAAGGGAAAGTGCTTCGGACACCAGAAAAATCGCCCTCCACCTCTCCACGGCAGGTCAACACGCCATCCATGTCTACAACTCCCTGGTGTTCGCGGAAGGTGAGGGCAAGACCAAGTACAAGATAGTCCTTCTCAAACTCGAGCAACACTTCAGCGTCGAGGTAAATGAGAGTTTTGAGAGGTATCTCTTCCAGCAGCGCCTGCAGGGTAAGGATGAGCCCTTTCAATCTTTCCTTACACACCTCCGTATCCTCGCGCAGTCCTGCGGTTACGACACCACCTCCGATTCCATGATTCGGGACCAGATTGTTTTTGGGGGCATCTCGGGTGCCCTAGGCCAGCAGCTCCTCAAAATGAAAGGCCTCACCCTAGCCTCCGCAATCGAAGCCTGTGTCCTTCATGAAAACGCAACCAGCCGCTACTCCCAATTCGGAGCGGCCGAATCAGCACGGCAGGGGTCCTACGCGCCCGAATCGGCAAGGCAGGCGCCCTAGGAGGCCGAACGGGTCCAGGCGATCGAGTTCCTCCCGGCCCGCGGCCCGGATGAGGGCGGCCATTTTGCGCGCTTTCCGCGGCCTCCCGTGTTTGTGCGCGCCAAAAAAGACATCGACGCAGAGGGACGTGATGCGCAGGCACGCTCGACGCAAGACCCAACTGCGCATGCGCGGTGGCGCAACGAACGCCATGACGTCACGACGTGCGGCAACTGTGGAGCCGCACATTTAAAGCGGCAATGTCCGGCAAAAAAATGACAATGCCTCCACTGTGGCAAGATGGGCCACTACGCTGCCTGCTGTCGAGCAGCTCAACCTGCCACTGCTCCCCAATTCCGACAGCCTCACAGGGACGTGCGGACCATTCAGCCTCCGTACTACGAGTGTTGCCCAGACGATATCCAAACCAGTGGCAGACGACCGGGACACATTCCAATTGCGGTCATTGATAGGTGGGTCCTGCCTAGGTCTCCAGGCAGGACCCACCAGCCGTTGCAAGTGAACAGTGTCAATCCGGGTGATGAATGGTGTGCCACCCTAACGGTCAACCGATCACCGATAACATTCCGTCTGGACACTGGTGCCTCCGCCAACCTAATAGCATAGTCAGCCTTCTACGCCTTGAAGGTCAGACCACCAATTCGGCCATCCCGTTGCAAGATGGTTGACTACAATGGAAACGTTATCCCGGCCATGGGATCCTGCCAGCTCCAGGTGACATACAACACATACACAGCCGACTTCCGGGTGCGGCGATGACCAGCTAAGTCGCACGTTTCGGCACCTCCCGTTTTAACGGACTTTTGGGCTCTTATCGGGAGGCCCAACGGCAATTTTCGAAGGCTAAACCCACTGTGAGGGTCTTCAGGGGTTTTATGTGTGTGTTTATATATTAGTTATTTATATTTGATTTCACAAAGTTACAATTTAGTTATTATTTCTGTTGTTTCTTATTTTGTTGTTGGCAGTTGCCGTTAGTTAGCATATTATTTATTTAAAAAACGATCAATGTATATATTATTACAAAGTTGTAAAATGGGAAATTTTTGTTTGATCGAAAAACTTTAATAAAATATTTTTATTTTTTTAAAACACATACACGGCCACACTGTCCTTCGAAATAGTCGGATCATCAAAGGACTCCCTGCTAGGCGCACAGGCGTGCAAGGTTCTCCACCTCGTGCAGCAGGTCCACGCTCTGTCTCCAGAAGGCACATCAGACTTCCCGGATGCAGAATTTAGGGCACAGCTTCAATCGCTCCTCGCCCACAACCAGGAGGCATTCGAGAGCATGGGCACACTGCCCTATACCTACAGAATACGGCTCAAACCGGACGCCACCCCGGTCATTCACGCACCTCGTAGAGTCCCAGCGCCACTCAAAGACCGCCTCAAGCAGCAGCTGCAGGATCTCCAGGACCAAGGGGTCCTATCCCGGGTCACGGAGCCCACGCCATGGGTCAGCTCCATGGTGTGTGTTAAGAAGCCCTCTGGCGAACTCCAGATCTGCATTGACCCGAAAGACCTGAACAACAACATCATGAGGGAACACTACCCCATACCCAAACGGGAAGAGATCACGAGCGAAATGGCCCGGGATAAAATCTTTACAAAGCTGGATGCCTCGAAGGGTTTTTGGCAGATCCAACTAGACCAGTCCAGCAGGAAGCTGTGCACCTTCAACACTCCTTTCGGCAGGTTCTGCTATAACAGAATGCCGTTTGGCATCATCTCGGCATCCGTGGTCTTTCACAGGATCATGGAACAGATGATGGAGGGCATCGAAGGGGTGCGCATCTATGCTGACAACGTCATCATCTGGTCCACCACACCACAGGAGCACATCAATCGTCTCCAGCGCGTCTTTGCGCGGATACGGGAACACGGCCTGCGCCTCAACTGAGCCAAGTGTTCTTTCGGCCAAACCGAGCTGAAGTTTCTGGGGGACCACATTTCCCGGTCAGGGGTCCGTCCGGATGCAGACAAGGTGAGCGCCATTACAGCCTTGCCGCAGCCGGCAGACAAGAAAGCAGTGCTACGCTTCCTAGGCATGGTCAACTTCCTGGGGAAGTTCATTCCCAACCTTGCCTCCCACACAACGGCTCTTCGCCACCTCGTCAAGAAGTCCACGGAGTTCCAGTGGCTGCCCGCACACCAGGCGAAATGGGAGGAACTCAAAATTAAGCTCACCACAGCCCCGGTATTGCCGTTTTTCGACACATCTCGTGACACTAAAATTTCGACTGATGCCAGCTAGTCCGGCATTGGGGCGGTACTCCTACAGCGGGATGACACGGCGTCATGGGCCCCGGTCGCCTATGCCTCGCGGGCCATGACCCCCACAGAACAGCGCTACGCGCAGATCGAAGTTCCATGACTACGTGCATGGTCTCCCCCAGTTTACCATTGAGACTGACCATCGCCCCCTGGTCAGCATCATACAAAAGGACCTGAACGAAATGACCCCTCGCCTCCAGTGCATCCTACTCAAACTCAGGAGGTACGACTTCCAACTGGTCTACACCCCGGGAAAGGACCTTATCATTGCGGATGCCCTATCTAGAGCAGTGAGCACACCGCCCGACTCGGAGGGGTTTGTCTGTCAGGTCGAAGCGCAGGTGGCCTTCACATTGGCAAATCTGCCAGCCAATTACTCCAGTCTGGCCCGTATTCGCCAGGAGACTGTGGCTGACCCCCTTCTACAACGTGTGATGCGCCACATGACGGGAGGGTGGCTCAAAGGACAGTGCCCGCAGTTCTACAATGTCCGGGACGACTTGGCCGTCATTGATGGTGTCCTCCTTAAGCTGGACCGGGTTGTGATTCCACACAGCATGCACAAGCTCTTCCTCGCCCAACTACGCGAAGGCCATCTGGGGGTCGCGAAGTGCAGACGGAGGGCCCGAGGGGCGGTATACTGGCCGGGCATCAGTGACGATATTGCCAACATGGTGCTCAACTGCCCCACCTGCCAAAGGTTTCAGCCGGCGCAACCTCCTGAGATGCTTCAGCCCCATGAGCTGGTGACGTCCCCCTGGGCGATGGTGGGTGTGGACCTTTTTCACGCGCTTGGCAGGGACTATGTAATCGTCATAGATTACTTTTCAAACTATCCAGAGGTCATACGCCTGCACATTCTGACGTCGTCTGCTGTCATAAGGGCCTGCAAAGACACCTTCGCTCGCCACGGCATTCCGATTACTGTCATGTCGGACAATGGGCCCTGTTTTGCCAGCCAGGAATGGTCGTCCTTTGCTGCTTCGTATGGTTTCACACACGTGACGTCCAGCCCTCTGTATCCCCAGTCCAATGGAAAGGCGGAGAAGGGCGTTTACATTGCCAAGCGGCTCCTCTGCAAGGCTGCTGATCGGATTTCTGCCTAGCCCTGCTGGCCTATCGCTCGGCCCCAGTAGCCACTGGCCTCTCACCAGCCCAGCTGTTGATGGGTCGCGCCCTCAGGACCACTGTGCCGTCCATTCTGGTCCCCACAACCAACCATGCTCCGGTACTACACAGGATGCGACAGCAGTGCGTTCGCCAGAAGGTGGCACATGACACACGGGCAACTGATCTTCCCGTCCTGACGCCTGGGGACGACGTCCGCATCCACCTACCAGAAGGTGGCTGGTCAGCACCTGCCGAAGTTCTCCGACGCATGGCTCCCCGCTCGTTCCTGGTTCACATGCCGGATGGATCCATTTGCAGGCGCAATTGCCGGGCTCTTCGCCTGCTTCCACGCTCGCTTACGGGAACTTACACCGGTACCACGTCCTCCTGTTGATCCTGACATCGACTTCGTGGAGCTTCCTGCCACCATGCCCATTCCGTCGTCGCCCGTGGCCAGGCCCATTCCTCAGCCGGTGGATCCTGACCCACCCTTGAGGCGGTCAACCCGAATTCGTCGCCCACCTACTAGGCTGGACTTATGAGCCTGTTTGAACATTGAACTCACTGATGCATAATACCCTGTGTTAATATGTTTCTATTTTTCCCTGTCGCTACAGGAGTTCGTTTTGACGTTTAACATTTCCACGTGTTTTGTTTATGGTACAACCTCGTTGCTATGTCGCACCTGACATCGCCTCTTGTGTATAGTTTAGCCTCATGTACATGCTGTAGATATTGCACACACACACATTCAGCTGCACTCAGTACACATCTCTATTTATAACCACATAGGCACATGTTCTTGTAAAAAAAGGGATGTCATGATATTCAGGTAAACATCATGGTGCAAACACACATACATACTGATGGACAGATCAACGGACCAATCAATACACACACAACACCACAGCCAATCACAGGCAAGAGCATACACACTATAAAACGGGGAACACGACACTTCCCGCGGATTCCAGCAGGAGACAGCTCAGGGCACAGAGCTCACAGCAAGCCACTCAGACATCCACCATGTGCTGAGTGCCTCTCCAAGATAGTGTTAGGGCTTGGTCCACAGATTCAAGGGTAATGAACGAACCTCAGTAACCAGATTACCATTGTAAATATTGTTAGTAATAAAATGAGTTGTACCATCCGCAACCATGTTGGTTCGTCTGTGTAGCAGTGCACCCAACACGACAAGTACATCCTTTCTCAAGTAAGGAGATCAAAACTGTACACAGTACTCCAGGTGTGGCCTCACCAGCACCCTATACAGCTTCAACATAACCTCCCTGCTTTTAAACCCCATTCCTCCAGCAATGAAGGACAACATTCCATTTGCCTTCTTAATTACCTGCTGCACCTGCAAAACAACGTTTTGAGATTCATGCACAAGGACACCCAGGTCCCCCTGCACAGCAGCATGCTGAATTTTTTACCATTTAAATAGCAGTCCATTTTGCTGTTATTCCTACCAAAATGGATGACCTCACATTTATCAACATTGAACTCCATCTGCCAGACCCTTGCCCACTCATTTACACAATCTATATCCCTCTGCAGACTTTCAGTGTCCTCTGCACACTTGGCTCTACCACTCATCTTAGTGTCATCTGTGAACTTTGACACATTACATTTTGTCCCCAAGTCCAGATCATCTATGTAAATTGTGAACAATTGTGGAACCAACACTGATCCCTAAGGCACACCATAGGCCACTGATCACCAACCAGAGAAGCACCCATTCATCCCCACTCTTTGCTTTCTGTCAGTTAACCAATCCGCTATCCGTGCTAATACATTACCCGTAACGCCTTTATCTTATGCAGCAGCCTTTTGTGCAGCACCTTGTCGAATGCCTTCTGGACACACTACATCCACCGGTTCCCCATTGTCCACCGCGCTCGTAATGTCCTCAAAGAATTCCACTAAATTAGTCAAACATACCTGCCTTTCATGAACCCATGCTGTGTCTGCCCAATGAGACAATTTCTATCCAGATGCCTCGCTATTTCTTCTTTAACGATGGATTCAAGCATTTTCCCCACTACAGAAGTTAAGCTAACCGGCCTATAGTTACCCAATTTCTTTCTACCTCCTTTTTTAAACAGTGGCATCACATTTGCTGTTTTCCAATCTGCCGGAACCGCCCCAGAGTCCAGCGAATTTTGGTAAATTACCACGAGCACATTTGCTATTTCCCCCACCACCTCTTTTAGTACCCGAGGACCCGGGCAGCACGGTAGCCTTGTGGATAGCACAATTGCTTCACAGCTCCAGGGTCCCAGGTTCGATTCCGGCTTGGGTCGCTGTCTGTGCGGAGTCTGCACGTCCTCCCCGTGTGTGCGTGGGTTTCCTCCGGGTGCTCCGGTTTCCTCCCACAGCCCAAAGATGTGCAGGTTAGGTGGATTGGCCATGATAAATTGCCCTTAGTGTCCAAAATTGCCCTTAGTGTTGGGTGGGGTTACTGGGTTATGGGGATAGGGTGGGGGTGTTGACTTTGGGTAGGGTGCTCTTTCCAAGAGCCGGTGCAGACTCGATGGGCCGAATGGCCTCCTTCTGCACTGTAAATTCTATGATCTATGATGCATTCCATCAGGGCCAGGAGACTTATCTACCGTTAACCCCATTAGCTTGCCCAACACTACCTCCTTAGTGACAATGGCAATTGGCCTGGATGGCTGAGAGATCTGCTCTGTTCCTCTTCAAAATAGTGTTGTACGATCTTGCACGTCAACTTGAGAGGTTTAGTACCTCATTAAATTAACAGAATTTTGGAAGTCAAAGGATAGGCAACATAACTTAATAATAATCTTTTAGCTATTGAAAAGTTAACTCCAGTTGCAAGTGATCTTAATTTAAGAGTATTAGCACCACCTGGTGGTGCTTGTTGGGATCATTAGGATTTTGACACATGAATTAGTTTTATAACACAGTATATAATATTCTTTACTATTATTTTAGTCTTCCTGAACAAAGCCTGGCGATATCTGCTACCACCTACCCTACCAACACCACTGAGGTGGCAGTGTGGCTCTTTTTAAAAAACTTATGTTTATTAATTTTCTATAAGCAAAATCGTACACCACTAACTGAAGTTACATAATAAAAGACTGAGACTAACAAGCAAACACACATATTAACTTAACCACCCAAAAATTAATTAGACCCCCTAACAACTGACTGTGACTAGCTCCTTAAAAAAGGAAATGAATGGCAACCATAGAATCCTTCAACTGATCTTCGAATGGTCCAAAAACGACAGGCCACCCAAAAAGCCAAGGCACTGGGCGGAGTAGGAGACCTCCGCCCAAGTAGAACTCATCTCCGAGCTATTAACGAGGCGAAGGTTAGGACATCTGCCTTCACCCCTCACTGAAGCACCGGCAAGTCTGATACCCCAAAAATGGTCACCATTGAGTATCTCCAACATGGTGTTGAAGCGGTCCAAAACCTAACTGACTTGGGACAAGACATATGAGTGTGGTAAGCTGGCTTCCAAGAGCAACGTTCACACTTGTCCTCCACCCCAGAGAAAAATCCATTCCTCACTTTAGTCAAATGTGCCCTGTAACACCACCTTGAATTGGATCTGCTTTAGCCAAGCACAAAGGGTTATGTGGAAAAATATAGACAGCTACTGGACAGAGCCCAGACTCCATTGGACGAGACCAGACAAAAATGGGAGGACGAACTGGGGACAGAGGTAGGATAGGGACTCTGGAGCGAAGCACTGAGCAGGGCTAACTCCACCTCTTCCTGCGCAAGGCTAAGCCTAATGCAGCTCAAAGTGGTGCACAGAGCGCCCCTGACCAGAACCCGAATGAGCAGGTTCTTCCCGGAGGTGGAGGACAAATGTGAGCGGTGTCAGAGGGGCCCGGCCAACCACACCCATGTTTTGGGCTTGTCCCAAGCTTGCTGGGTGGGCAGCCTTCTCTGAGGCAATGTCCAGGGTTGTGGGGGTGAGGGTGAAGACATGCCCAATAGTGGCAATCTTCAGGGTATCGGAGCAACCAGTTACACATGGGGAACGGGGCCAACGCCCTCGCTTCCCTAATCGCACGCCGGAGAATCCTGCTCCGCTGGCGATCGGCAGCACCACCCACGGCTGCAGACTGGCTCGCTGACCTTTCGGAATTTCTCCACCTGGAGAAGATTAAGTACGCCATCCGAGAGTCAGAGGAAGGCTTCCTGGACACTTGGGGGCAGTTTGTCGGTCTGTTCCAAAGCATCCGCGCCGGAGGCTTTCCCAGTCTGCATCAACCCAGTGCATTTAATGATTTCCTCTGGGTCCCAACAAGGAGTCCAACTTCTTGCGCTCTTCCCCCTTCACTGCGGGGATGGGCAAGCTGTCCAAAAAGCCAGTCATGACCAATTCCTCAGCCAGAGACCCGAAAAAAATGATTCAAAAGCCACATTAACCTGAGGGGCCGAAACCAGGCCGGTGCTGGAATTACATACTTGTGTGATCTCCCGGGAAGCCACCTACCGTTTCATCTGGTGAGCTAAGAGGTGACTGACCTTCTCCCCGTATTCAGAAAAAATGCTCCTCAAACAGCACAGCTGGTCCTCCACATTTTGGTGACAACAGCTCAAATTGCGAATGCAGCTTTTTCCTACCTGCTAACAATTCCAATGTTGGGGTGAGTGTTGATGGTCCACCTCAGGAATGGTGTGCAATTCTGATCGCTACATTATAGGACGGATGTAATTGCACCGGAGGGGGTGCAGAGAAGATTCACCAGAATGTTTCCTGGGATGGAACATTTAAGTTATAGAGGTTGGATAGGCTAGAGTTGTTTTCTCTGGAGCAGAGACTGAGGGGTGACCTGATCAAGGTGTGCAAGATTATGAGGGGCATGGACAGGGATGAGGGAGCAGCTGTTCCCTTAGTTGAAGGGTCAGTTACGAGGAGACACAAGTTCAAGGTGAGGGATGGGAGGTTACGGGGGGGGGGGGGGGGGGGGATGAGGAAAAACTTTGTTACCCAGAGTGGTGATGGTCTGGAATGCACTGCCTGGAAGGGCGGTAGAGGCAGGATGCCTTCCATCCTTTATACCTTGAGGAGTACTTGGCACACCATAACATTCAAGGCTATGGGCCAAATGTTGGCAAGTGGGATTGGGTGGCAGGTCAGGTTCTTCCATGTGTCAGTGCAGACTTGATGGGCAAAGAGCCTCTACTGCACTGTAGCATTGTGATACCATCTTAACCTTTCATCAGAACTAAGGAAAGACAGAAGTGTAAGCTGAAATGTTAACCATCTCCACAGATGCAGAGTATTTCTAGCACTTGGCAGTATTTTGGTTTTGCGCTTACACCCCGTTCAAGAATGCATTTCCTCATGCATTGCCTTGGCATCCCACTTCACCCACATCCTGCCCAAGGGGGTCAGCTTCTACTTTCAGTGACAACAGCTTGAATCCTCCACAGGCTGCGTGCAGTTGCTTACCCAAGATGGGGTCAAGAATGAGCAACAGCTTCCTCCAATTAAATATCTCAGCCTCTCCTACAAGGTATCTTGAAACATGGATAGCATGGGATGCCAGTACATTTCTTTTAAAAAACAAAAAATCAGTTAAATTATTTCTCTAGGTCTGAATATCAGACTGAAAGTATAAGAGCCTATATAATTCCTGGTTTATCCCCATATCCTTTGACTACCTGCCGGTCCTTTCACCCTCCGTTCTCAATGCAAAATACCGTGGACACAGGCAACCCGACTTTCTTTCTATTGATACAACAGATTTGTTGAATGTGGCCTGCATGTTATTTCAGTATTTGGTATTAATTTTGCGTCTTTATAGCTCCTGTGATGCAGTAAAATGTCACCGCACTCTACCCATACAAAAACAGGTTTGTCTGCTGGATCCCAGACTCTAACATGAATCCCACACACAAGTATATTCAATTTTTATTTATTTTTTGTAAATTGTAACATTGTTGTTGCAGGGCACGTTTAATCGAAGAGCCCAAAGCCCATGTCATCGTCAGACTCTTCAGATTCTTCCTGTTTCTTCTCTTCCTTTTTCTCTTCAGCTGTCGGACAGAAAAGAGATTTTAATTCTTCAGCACAAACCTGCACAGCAATGAGCAAAATTAACTTCCATCAAACGGTAGGTAAATTAATTAAAGCATGCAGTACTGAGGAAATTGACGGTTAAAGAATACGTCCCAGCAACATTCCACAAAGCACGCTAACAATTCATCATTTTATTACCTTGTTTTCCAAATTGCTTCTAAAATAATTGGAACTCCAAATTGTTATCCAAAATTAGCCCTGCAACCCCCACCATTGAAAGTAAAGTTACACTCACCAGCAACGGGGGCAGCGGTGGTAACAGCTGCTGCAGCAGCTGGGGCACTGCTACCAGCACCAACGTTGCAGATCAGACTATTGACGTCAATATTAGCCAAAGCCTGAAAAATAAAAAGATAGTCAATGTTGACAAGACTTCACAACCTGTCAGTGTTAAAAGCTGTAGTCTTACTCCAGAGCATTACCTCTCAACTCCTGCCTTCAAGCACCTAGGCCCCAAGCTGTGCAACATCCTTACTTTGACCTATCTTTTAGTTATCCAACCAAATATTCTTCAGTGGCTCATTGTCATATAATTGCGAAGCACCTTGGGGCCTTTAATTAAAGGGAGAGTACAAGGGTGGCACAGGGGGGTTAGCATTGCTGCCTCACAGCGCCAAAGACCCGGGTTTGATCCCAGACCCGGGTCACTGCCCGTATGGAGTTTGCACATTCTCCCCGTGTCTGTGTGGGCCTCACCTCACCCCCACAACCCTAAAAGATGTGCTGGGTAGGTGGATTGGCGTATTCTAATTTTTTATGAAAAAGGGGACCATATGAATAGTATAAAAGCTATTGTGTTCATAGATAACGAAAAGCACTATATAAGACATAGGAGCAGAATTAGGCCATTTGGCCCATCGCGTCTGCTCCACCATTCAATCATGGCCGATATATTTAGCATCTCGATTCTCGCCAATACATAACGTGTATTTTGAGTATTGATTTTTTTTTGTGCTGGGGAAGGCGGTTAGCTGGGGTGAGGAAGACACTGTGCAGACATGGTAAAGGCGAAGTCGTCAGCCCAGAGGCCGCTCGAGGGTTTGATGTGGGACTATTGGCGGACCCAGATTTTTGTATCAAAATGGGGAAGGTGATCAAAGATTATGGAGGGTTTAATAGGAATGGGGAGGTTTTGCCATCAGTGGTGTGGGAAGCATGAAAGCTGTAGTGAGGGGCGAGGTCATCTTGTTTAAGGCACAGGTAGACAGGGAGGAGCGGCAGTGGTTGATAAAGGAGATCTTGGAGGTAGATGGAAGGTACATGGAGGACCCAACGCCGGGTCCTCTGGCAAGGACGAAGGAGCAATGGGCGAGGTTTGATCTTGTCCATGGGGAAGGCAATTCGGCAGCTATGGGGAGTTGTGTAAGAGCATGGGGAAGGCCAGCCACTTGTTGGGGTTTGTACAAATTAGCTACCGGAATATGCGCCAGATGCGAGGAAGTTTTTGGGACGATTGGAATATCCCGAAGTACGAGAGTGCTGGACTGGAGGAGCCAGTGGGGGTGAAGGAAGTGATGCTGCCGATAGGGAGAATGCAGATGGGCAAGCCACCGGATGGTTTTCCGGCAAATTTTATGAAAAGTGCAAGGATAAATTGGCTCCGCTGTTGGTAGAAATGTTTGAGGACGCAATGATCAGGGGCATTGCCAGACACAATTAGTCATTCATTTCATTGCTCCTTAAAAAGGACTAGGATCCAGTAGTGTGGATCATGCAGGCGGAGATCTGTTGAACGTGGATGCCAAGATTTTGGCCACGGTGCTGGCAACTCAGGTTGGACGAGTGTCTCCCAAAGGAGACTGGCATCAGACAGGGTTCGTAAAGGGCAGGCAGATGTCGTCAAACGTGCAGCGGCTGTTGACTGTGGTGCTTTCTTCTGCAGAAGCAATTTGGAGTGGCGCTGGAAGCAGAGAAGGCGCCTGATCGGTTGGAAGGGAGCTATCTGTTTGCAATGTTGGAGAGGTTTGGGATTGGGCATAAGTTTGTGACATGGGTGAAATCGTTGTACAAGGATGTATTGACGTGTGTGCGAACAAACAAAATTAATTTAGGGCATTTTCCATTGCACAGGGGGACAAGGCAGGGATGCTCCATGTGCCCCCTTCTGATTGCATTGGAGCCCTTGGCCACAACAGTGAGGTGCTCAAATAAATGGAATAGGGGTGGGGGGGGGTGGGGTTGGTGGAACGTAGGGTGTCCCTGTATGCCGATTATCTGCTGTATATATATATATATATTCCCAGAATTTTCTGTGGGGATAGAATGGGAATCTTAGGAGATTTGGGGCATTTTTGGGCTACAAGCTGAAGCTGGGTAAAAGTTAGTGTTTTGTGGTGTCAACTCCAGGTACAGGGGTTGCCATTTCAGGTGGCAACAACCCACTTCAAGTATTTGGGAGTGCAGGTGGGCCAGATTTGTGCGCAGTTTCATAAATTTAACTTTATGAGTCTGGTAGGTAGGGTTACAGCAGATCTACTGAGGTGGGATAATCGGCGAAGATGAATTTTTGGGGCAGCGCAGTGGCTAGCACTGCCGCCTCACAGCACCGGGGTCCCAGGTTCGATCCGGGTTCTGGATCACTATCCTTGTGGAGTTTGCACATTCTCCCTGTGTTTGCGTGGATTTCACCCCCACAAACAAAAGATGTGCAGAGTAGGTGGATTGGCCACACTAAATTGCCCCTTAATTTGGAAAAAAGGAATTGGGTAATCTAAATGTATTTATTTTTTAAATGAATTTTTGCTGTGGTTTTTATTTCAGTGCCTGCCGGTCTTTTTGCCCAAATAGTTTCATGGGCGTGGAAAGGTTGATTTTTTATCATTCGCCTGGGCAGGTACGGTGGTTAGGATTAGGAAGATGGTTCTTCAGAGGGCGGCAGTCGGGGGAGGGGCGTATTGTATTATTACTGGGTGGCAAATGCAGAGAAGGTGCAGGGTTGGAGTAGGGAGATGGGAGGCAGGTTGCTATAGGGGGGGTGGAGTTGTGGGCACTATAATGGGACCATTCGTCACAGGGAGGTTTTCAGGGAGTCCTGTGGTGGTTGCCACAATGAAAATATGGAGGCAATTTCAGCAGCATTTCAGCTTAGGAACAGGTCGAGGTTGATGTCGATCAGAGGGAATCATGGGTTTGAGCTGGGGAGGAAAAAGGGGCGATGGAGATGAAGGACTTGTTTTTGGGGAAGGGCAGTTCGTAGGAGTTGGGGTGATGTTTACTTTATTTTGTAATGCTTAGTAAATGTTGTAAAAGAGCCATATACAGCCTCAACAGTACAAACCTGCTCTTATACTCTCACCCTCTCAATATGAATGCAATCATTGCATTTGCCTTCCTAACTGCCAACAGAACCTGCATGTTGAGGTTAAGAGAATCCTGAACTAAGACTCCCCCACGTCCATTTGTGATTTCCAAAGCCTTTTCCAATTTAGAAAAGTCTATGCTGCTATTCTTCCCAGAGCACAGACCCAGAGTCCTGAGCCGCTCCTCATAGTCCTTCATTCCAGGGATCATTCTTGCGAACGTCCTCTGGACCCTCTCCATGGCCAGCACATCACTCCTAGATACTATATTAGAAGTGCAAATATACTTGTTCAAGACAAATATACTCTGGTGCCAGGCTGAAGTTTCTAGAGATCAGATAATGCCTCGCAGCGCCAGGGACCCAGGCTGGATTCCAATCTTCAGTGACTGCATGGAGTTTGCACATGCTCCCAATGTCTGCATGGTTTCCCCCCGTGTGCTCCGGTTTCCTCACAGTTCAAAGGTGTGCAGGTTAGGTTACAGGGATGGGGAGTGAGCCTAGGTCGAGTCTACTTTCAGAGCGTCAGTACAGACTTGGATGGGCTAAACAGCTTCGTTCTCAACTGTAGGGCTTCTCGGAATAACATTGCCAGCATGAATTCGGATATTACCTTGGCAAACAGACTCGGCCAGAAAGGCTCAATGGTCACACCAGCTGTTTTAATCAGGGCATTGAGTTTGTCTTCCTGAAAAAGAGGAGTTTTAAATATGTTATTAGCAGATTAATACAAATATTATACAATATTAAGACCAAAAGCATGTTCACAAACAATGAAATGAGGCAATTCTGGGGCAAGGTAGCTATGGTCAATGCGACAGGTAGGATGAATGTAGTTTAAAATTCAGCAACGGCAGACCAAGGGATTGATTAAGGCGGCGAAAATAAAGGGCTACAAGAGCAGCCCAGAGGCTGGGAATTCTGCAGTGTGTAATTCGCCTCCTGATTCCCTGAAGCTTGTCCACCACCTACAAGGCACAAGTCAGGAGTGTAAGGGAATACTCTGCACTTGCCTTGTGCAGCTCTAATAACACAAGCAGTTTCATTGGCACCATCCAATCCAAAGCAGCCCACATAATTGCTGCCCCTTCCACATTCACTCCCTCCACCAAGGACAAACAGTGGCAGCAGTGTGCCATCTACAAGATGCACTGCAGGAGCCCACCAAGGCTCTGTGGGCAGCAACTTCCAATCCACGGCCACTACCATCTAGAAGGACAAGACCAGCAGATACCTGCGAGCGCCACCACCTGGAGGTTCCCCTCCAAGCCACTCACCACCCTGGTGTGGAAATATATCACTGCTCCTGCATTGTCACTCAGTTAAAATCCTGAACGACAGCACGGTGGTGGTGGCACGGTCGGTTAGCCCTGCAGCCGCACGGCGCCGAGGTCCCAGGTTCGATCCCGGCTCTGGGTCACTGTCCGTGTGGAATTTGCACATTCTCCCCATGTTTACATGGGTTTCGCCCCCACAACCCAAAAATGTGTATGCTAGGTGGATTGGCCACGCTAAATTGCCCCTTAATTGGAAAACATTAATTGGGTACACTAAATTTTTTTGAAAGGGGGGAAATTACAATTTGAAATAGCTGAGGAACCAAATTCATACTTTGCTTCTGTCTTCACAAAAGATATGAATAATGTACCGGAAGGTCTGAAAAACATGTTTTAATGAAGAGTTGAAGAAAATCAGCATTAGTAAAGAAATGGTTTTGGGGAAATCAATGAGACTGAAGGCAGATCAATCTCCAGGGCCTGATCATCTTCATCCCAGTGTACTCAAGGAATTGTTCCTGGATCCATTCATGGTCATTTACCAAAATATTTGGACTCTGAATAGTTCCTACAGATTGGAAGGTAGCTAATATAACCCCGCTATTCAAAAAGGGAGATAGAGAGAAAATAGGGAACTATAGACTAGTAAACCTAACATCGGTAGTAGGGAGATGCTAGAGTCCATTACCAAGAATTTCATTGCTTTCCAAATGCTGTGCTGTGGTATCATCAGACAGACAGCATGATTTACAAAAGGAAAATCATGCTTGACAAATCTACTGGAATTCTTTGAAGATGTAACGAGTACAGTTGAGCAGGGAGAACTGGTGGATGTGGTTTAAGACTTTCAGAAGGCTTTCGACAAGGGTGGCAAGGTGGTTAGCACTGCTGCCCCACAGCACCAGGGACTGAGTTGAATTCCAGCCCGATGATTTTGTGTGGAGCTTGTACATTTTCCCCCGTCTGTGTGGGTTTCCTTTGGGCGCTCCAGATTCCTCCCAGTCACAAAAACATGCGGGTTGGCCATGCTAAATTGCCCCTCAATATCCAGAGATGTGCAGATTAGGTTATGTGATAGCCACGAGGGTTGACACTTGTAAATGGGCAGAGTGCTCGTTTGAAGGGTCAGTGCAGACTCAATCGGCCGAATGGCCTCCTTCCGTACCGTAGGGGTTCTTTGATGAGCAGCACAAGTGACTGGCACTGTGGCTTCACAGCACCAGGGTCCCAGGTTCGATTCCCCTCTGGGTCACTGTCTGTGCGGAGTCTGCATGTTCTCCCCGTGGGTTTCCTCCGGGTGCTCCGGTTTCCTCCCACAGTCCAAAGATGTGCAGGTTAGGTGGATTGGCCATGCTAAATTGCCCTTAGTGTCCAAAAAGGTTAGATGGGGGTCATTGGGTTACGGGGACAGGGTGGAAGTGAGGCCTTAAATGGGCCGGTGCAGACTCGATGGGCCAAATGGTCTCCTTCTGCACTGTATGTTCTATTAGGTCTAGATAATCTAAGGTTTCACATAGCAGATTACGATGTAAAGTTAAAGTGCATGGGATTACAGGTAGTGTCTTGAGATGGATAGAAAGCTGGATAGCAGGCAGGGAGCAAAGAGTTGGAAAAAATGGATCTTTTTCCAACTGGCAGGCAGTAACTAGTGAGATACCACAGGGATCCGTGCTAGGACTCCAACTGTTCACATTATATATTCATGCATTGGACATGGGAACTAAATACATCAAATTTGCAGATGATATAAAGTTGTGTGGGAGGGCGCGCTGTGAGGATACTTCAGTGGGATTTGGCAGATGCAGTATGTGGATAAATGTGAGGTTATCCACTTCGGTGGAAAAAATAGGAAGGCAGATGAATATTTGAATGGGATTAAATTGAGGGAGGTGAATATCCACCAAGACCTTGGTGTCCTTGTGCATCAATCGCTAAGCATGCAGGTACAGCAGGCAGTAAAGAAGACAAATGGTATGTTGGCCGTCATAGGAACCAGGATGTTTTACTGCAACTGTATAGGACATTGGTGAGTCCCCACCTGGAGTAGTATGCGCAGTTTTGGTATCCTTATCGGAGGACGGAAATTCTTGCTATGGAGGGAGTACAACGAAGGCTGGGATTTTGGGGGGGGGGGGGGGGGGTCTGTCACTTGAGGAGTGATTAAATCGGTCAGGATTATACTCATTGGAGTTTAGAAGAGAGGTGATCTCGTAGAAATTTCAAGTATATACAGCTCTTGGGGCCATGTCATTGCAGAATAGTGAAAGCAAGTTCCCTGGAGCACAGCTATAATCCAGGTAGGAAAGAACACAAAAACAGAAAATGCTGGTCAATCTAACGTCCGAGTAACAAATCATCCAGGTTCGAAACGTTAGCTTCACTTTCTCTACAGATGCTGCCAGACCCGCCGATTGTCCATTCCCTTGTTTCAGAGTCTAGCAAACACAGTGATTTGCTCGTAAATCACCAGCCCTGAATTTGTTCGGGGGGGGCATCCTGACAAACTTGCCCAGTGCCTAACCGCTTAATTACAAACTGGTCACTATCGGGGAAGCAGGTGGGCAAGTTCCAGCTTCAACAAACTGCACATTTCAAGTCACATCAGCGACATCGACATTGGATTTGATTTATTGCCACGTGTACCGAGATAGTGAGTGCTCTGTGTAGTCAAGGCAGATCATTCCTTACATTAAAAAAAAAGAGGGTCTACGAGAAATACAAAGTTAATACATAGACATCGGGTGAGTATAGGAAATGTAGTGCTCCTCAGAGATCAGTTCATGTCTTTCAGGAGCCACAGGTCGAGTTGTGGAAGGGCTCCCCCCGGGGGAGAGGCGCCCAGTCTGGCCCCACGTGTGGAGCAGCAGCTCCGGCTCCAGAGGCTCAAAGGGCTGAATGCCACCTACTCGCCGGGCCCCGGGACTATCCCTCTCTCCGGGTCCCGGGCCTCCCTCCCCGCCGTGCCGCAGGTCTCGCTCTCTGGTTCCAAGGCGTCCCGGCGGGGGAGGAAGGCCCACTCAAGATGGCGCCCGCGCGCCCGCCTCCCCCCCCCCCCCGGGCGGACTCGAGGATGGCGTTGGGGCCTCACTCACGGTGACGGTGACCTCGTCGTCGTGCAGGATGAGCGCGCTGTAGATACAGGCGAGCTCCGATGTGGAGGCCATGGCGCTGGATCTCTGCGGGTGGGTCCGATGGTGCTAGTCGCCGGGGGAAACTCGGCCTTAGCTTCGTTTAGAAGAACCAAGCACTTCCGAACCGGGCAGAGCGAGAAGAGGAAGTGGGGGGGCCGAGGGCAGCCTTATATAGACTCACCTCTGCGTCACTTCCTGGTTACGCCGCTCACTTCCGGGTCAGTGTGACGATACATCCGGGTGGGAGGGAGCTGTCTCATCGGAATGTTGCGACAGGCAGGGGCCAGTGACTGGAAATTTTATGTTGCAGGTTATTATAAATCACTCTAGTATCTCTCTGAGCAACAGGTAGTGTTTTAATTGAAGCAACATCCTCCTAATCATGAGAATGGTCACAGCACAGGAGGAGGTTATTCGACCCTTCATGTATCTGCTAGCCCATGGAAGGAAACATTTACCTCGTGCCCCCCCCCCCCCCCCCCTCTGTAGCCCTGCATATTCTACCTTGTCAGATAATCATCCAATTCCTCTTGACCTCTTGAAAGCCTCAATTGGACCTGCCTACACCACGCCTTTGCTACTATCGTGCGTTCCAGGTGCACTAGAGACATGGAAACATTTTTCCTTTCTTTGCTATTCTTTTGCCAATTACCTTAAATCTGTGCCCACTGGTTCTCAACCCATCCACTGATGGGAACAGTTTCCCATTCTTACACTGTCCAGATCCTCTATCAAATCTCTTAAATTCTCCACAGAACAATCCCAAGTTCTCCAGTATTTCTATGTAACTGAAGTTACTCATCCCTGGAAACTTGCTCATGATTCTTCTGTGCTCTCTCCAATGCTTTCACATCCTTAAAGTGTTGACGCCCAGAACAGTCCTTCAGTTGAGACTTCCTTGCTTTTCGACCCTGTTGCTGAAGCCCAGGATGGTGTATGAAATATTAGCCATGCTCTCAACCTGCTCTGCCACCTTCAGTGATTTATGCACATGTACACCCTCTTTTGAATTGTAATATCAACAAATGCCGGTCTTGCCAGCGACACCCACATAGAATCATAGAATTTACAGTGCAGAAGGAGGCCATTCGGCCCATCGAGTCTGCACCGGCTCTTGGAAAGAGCACCCTACCCAACCGCACACCTCCACCCTATCCCCATAACCTACTAACCCCACCCACCACTAAGGGCAATTTTGGACACTATGGGCAATTTAGCATAGCCAATCCACCTAACCTGCACATGTGGGAGGAAACTGGAGCACCCGGAGGAAACCCACGCACACACCGGGAGAACGTGCAGACTCTGCACAGACAGTGACCCAAGCCGGGAATCGAACCTGGGACCCTGGAGCTGTGAAGCAATTGTGCTATCCACAATGCTACCGTGCTGCCATCTCACAAACAAAGTTTTTAATGAAACTTCCTCCAGTCTGAAAAGCAACTGTTCACCATTATATTTCATATCACTGAGTCAGTTTCATATCCACATTATTACTGTCCCTTTTATTCTAGGGGCTGTAATTTTGTTCACGAGTCTTGTTGTGCGGCATCTTATCAAGTGCTCTTTGGAAGTCCCTGTATGTCAAATGAACAGAATCATCCTCATCAACCCTCTCTGTTAGCTCATCAAAAAAACTCATGCAAGCAGTGCAGATTGCCAGTTCAGAAGTGGGCTTAGTTTTTAATTTGGCGTCGGCAACCCATCACCTGGATAATTTCCAAGTTACTAACCTTGTGCCTCAACTGTGCTGCTTATGGATCTCTATGTTGAAATGCAAATGACCTAATTGTCACAATTAAACTTGATGCCGAATTACTGGTGCTTGGCACCTCCAGGAAGTGGTTAACTACTGGCAGGCAGTGAGTGGCAAAGGCAGACAATAGCCATGATGGGGCTTTCTGCTGCCTTGCAGAAGAGAACCGGCAGCGCCTCAGGATGTCAGCAGCTTGTAGCTGAACTGCCAAGTGAATGGCAATATGCACAATCTGGTGCATACCCTCCGCCCACCCACTGGGAATGGAACCAAGATTCCTCACCTTCTAAAATGGTCTTTCACTTCTCTGCACTTTAAATGCAATAGCTATGAACCAACATGCACCAGACTGTTGGCGTTCGGCGTTTATTTTGGAGATTATTATGAATTAGTCTGGTAACATTTTGGACACACTGAGGTTCCAAAAATAGCAAACGAGACAAATAACCAATTAATCTCTTCTGATTGTATTGGTTGACAGGTGAATTTTGGCTAGACAACAGAGCTGCTTTCGGTGTCTTCAAAATAGTGCCCGAATAACGTGCTCAAAGCCTGAAATGAAGTTTGGATCCACAACATGTTAATCCTCCAATATTATACTCTCCTCCCTTTGCGGGAGTGCCTCTACTCTATCCAGTACTGTTCACTTAAGACATGGTAATAAAGGGATCTCAACAAGTGGGAAATGATGAGTGTGAACCAAATCTGCCAACAGAACACCATTCCACCATTTCTTTTTCATGTGTGTCTAGGGCACAACATAAATAGGTGATTTACTTTATTTTCACAGAATCATTATAGTGCAGAAGAATTGTTATGATACATATTGTGGATAATTTCCTATTTCTTCATAAGGTGCCAAAGAGGATCAAGGTGGGGGCTGGAACTGAAAACCAGTTTAAGCCCACCTTCAACACAAGATGTCATTTTGGTAAAGAAGTTGAATCTTATGGTAGGAGCGGTTGACCAGAGACGATGTGTGTCACTTAAATTGCCTGCTAGAGTGGGCAGCACGGTGGCGCAGTGGGTTAGCCCTGCTGCCTCACGGCGCCGAGGTCCCATGTTCGATCCCAGCTCTGGGTCACTGTCCGTGTGAAGTTTGCACTTTCTCCCCGTGTTTGCGTGGGTTTCGCCCCCACAACACAAAGATGTGCAGGCGAGGTGGATTGGCCATGCTAAATTGCCCCTTAATTGGAAAAAATTAATTGGGTACTCTAAATTTTTTTTTTTAAAATTGCCTGCTAGGGGAGCTCAACATTTTGATGGGGAGTGTTTGTCCTCTGCCTCCCCCAGATACCAATCATCTGATCGGCAGTAACCAAATCATCGATGAGAATTGCAAACACTACTTAAAAGTATATCACCATAACACCCGTACTGTTCACTGGAGGTTATGCACTGGGGACACATTGACAAGATTTCACCAACATCCTATCAACATTTATTCTGGAAATTCTGTGAGGAATCCATCCAAAAGAGTATGTGGTGTACTTCACCTTATAGCAGTCACCAGGAGGCAGAGGGCTTGATCATCAGCACCTATTTTATTTATTTATTCTTTCATGGGGTGAGTACATGAATGGCAAAGCCAGAGATGGTTGCCCATCTTTTCACAGTAACTTCATTGCAGTGTTAATGTAAGCCGACTTTTGACAATAAAGATTATTATTATTAATTGCGCTTTAACTGAGTGGCTTGTTTGGCTGTTGCAGAGGGTAGTTAAGAGTCAACCACATTACTGTGGGTCTGAAGTCACATGCAGGCCAGACCTGATAAGGATGGCAGATTTCACTCGTGAACCAGATGGGTTTTTACATGAATCCATAACAATGGTTGTTGTGATCACTATTACCAAGACTAGCTTTTATATTCCAGAATAATTAATTGAATTCAAATTCCACCGGCTGCCTTGGTGGAATTTGAACTTTTATGCCCCCAGAACATAAGTCTATTAGTCTGGACATCTGGATTTCTAGTGACATTGCCCTCCAACCCCTGTTGAAATTTCCTCTTTGTCTAGGATGAGAGGAGAAGATGAGACCAGGCAGGGAAGCACCAGCTGCAGCAGGAGAGAGTAAAGTGGGTGAAATGGCCCCCTTCCCTCCAGGAAATAGATATCTCTCCTGTTCTCAACCCTCTCCACCAGGACCAACAGTGCTGAATCTGGGAACCTGACCCCTCAGTCCCTGAGTCATCCTGAAGCCGACCACTGTGTGTCAGCCAACACACCCCATACGTTCAGTGGAGCTGGGTGTGTGAAGCTCCCATGTACTGCTTCATAAAGTTCTGATCAGTACTTGAGTGCAAAACCTGCAGCTCTTTTTCTCTTTCAGTATTTCCAGGCAAGTTCAAATTACAGTAATTGACAATTAGGAGAAATGTTGTGCTGAAACCAGACTCTGAAATAGGTATGTCTTATTTGCACAACTAATCGTCACCACCAAAATAACCCCCAATATCTCGCACATAAAAAGTCAGGATTAATCAGGGATTAAAAGAGGTGTGCATATATATTTTTAGTATGAGTATTAATTTTATTTTTTTTTATTCTCCATTTTCACATTTTCTCCCACATTTACATCCATCAACAATAAACAATAATCAGCAAGATATGTCAGTCCCCATAATAACAACAGCCATCCCATCTACCCACCAACCCCCAAACCTCAACCCGCATGTTTACATAAACAAATGACAAAAATAAATCAGGGATTACCTGCCCCCCCCCCCCCCCGGCCTCCAGCTCCTCCCGTCCACTGCCTCTTGTAAAACTCCTCCCCCTACCCTCGGTTCCTTCCCCCCCAACTTTCCACCCTGGCTAGACCACTCGGACCCTGTTCTGCCAGGCTCCGATGGCCGCAGCCCCCTCCCCCCACCTCACTCCCGTTCACTGGCCGGCACACACCGGCCAGTGTGGAGGCCCCCGCCCGGGTCCCTTTCCCACTTGCCCGGCCCCAGGAAAGCCCAAAGATCCCCTTTTAGCACACAAACCCCGCCTATCCACCTACACCCCAAAGAACTCTCATTTCGAGTGAAAGTCCCGTCCCTTCCCTCGTCCGAATATATACCACCTTGGCTCCTTTAATCTCTACACCCGCGCGCAGTGATACAAAAAAGAAGAAAATACAGTCATGAGGTTACATCGGCACATGACCATTCCTCAGTTTGTCAGTTCTGCCACAGTCCTTCTGCTTTCGCAATCTCCTCCGCTGCTTCCGCCGTTCCAAAATAAAAGTCCCTGAGCTTGTAAGTCACCCTCAGCTTCGCTGGATATACAATGCCGCACCGCACCTTGCTAATGTACAGTGCCCTCTTCACCCGGTTGAAGGCAGCCCGCCTCCTTGCCAGCTCCACCGTAAAGTCCTGGTATACACGTATACCAGCTCCAGCCCACTGCACCACCCGCTTCTGCTTGGCCCAGCTCAGGGCCTTCTCCTTCACCCTGTACGTACGGAAGCACAGAGTCACTGCCCTTGGCGGCTCACACGCCTTTGGTACAGGCCTCCACGACCGATGAGCCCGATCCAGTTCATATCGGGAGGGGTCCTCCCCCTCCCCCAGTAGTTTTGCCAGCATCGCGGCAAAATACTCAGTCGGCTTTGGTCCTTCAACTCCTTCGGGCAGCCCCACAATCCTCAAGTTCTGTCGCCTGGATCTATTTTCCAGGTCTTCCATTTTTCCTCGCAGATCCTTGTTAGTATCCATCACCTTCCGCATCTCTTTCCCCATCGAGGCAAGTTGATCATCGTGCTGCAATAACGGCTCCTTCACTTCCTTCAGCGCCTCCCCTTGCTCTTGCACCTCCGCCACTGCGCTCGCCAACTCCGTCCTCACCGGGGAAACCGCCTCCTCCACCAGCACACTCAAAGCCTCCCTCATCTCCTTCCCCACCGTCTCCATGCATTTCGCAATCTGCGCCAACTGCTTTTCAAATTCCGCAGCCATCACCTTGGTTATTTCTTCAGCCGTAAGCAGTGCGGCCTTCCCTGGTGCTCCAGCCTCCATTTTTCCTGGTGACCCCGCGGTGACCTTTCCACTCCCCGACGGACCTCCAGCTGGTTTTTTTTCGGCCGTTTTAGTATGAGTATTAATAATCCCCCACAACTCACCACACTTTGGATATCGAAAAACAAACAGTTTCTGGCAAATCCATTCAATGACCGCTCATTGGGTTTATATGTGCTGTTATTAAGCTGATTCACATCACAGATAATTGGAGCACAATAGATTTTTCAAATTAGAACGGAAAAGATTCTAAGTGTGGTAGCAAGTGTGAATTGCTGGGTGCTTCCTGCCGGCCGATCCAGTGAGGCTGCTATTGGTATCTAACGCCAATTAGGGCCAGTAATGATGTCCCACTTGGGTTCACATCGGAAATGACGGTCTTGCCAGCTGATTCACCCGAACCATGCCCAGCAGCTCCCCGCTAATGAGGGAGGCAGCACTTAAACAGACCCCACAGAGCAAATCCAAGACAGCATGCAGCCATGCCACTGTGCAGACCAGCTCCACAATTCGGAGACGCCAACATGGCCAGACTGTTGGACGTAGTGGAATCCAGATGGGATATCCTGTTCCACCGAAGGGGTTGGAGGGTCAGCCACAGGGCAGCCAGCGCTGCCTGGGAGGCAGTGGCATCGGCCGTCAGCGCGGGGACCACCACCCAGTGCAGTAAGAAGCTAAACGACATCCACTGGGCCGCATTCGTGAGTTGGCATTGGCCCTCTGGCACCGGTTCCGCCCGCCACCCATGGCCGCACCCCCGCACCCCCATGACCCTGCGGTTGGCACCGCATCACCTCCCCCTCCCCAGCACAACCTAGCCTCCACCAGCACACCCAACCCACCACCAGCAGCTGCCCCATGTCTGTCTCCTGCCATAGAGACATAGATAGGCTGCAAAGAGACATAGATAGGATGCAGAGCTGGGCTGAGAAGTGGCAGATGGAGTTTAACCCTGAAAAGTGTGAGGTTGTCCATTTTGGAATGACAAATATGAATGCGGAACACAGGGTTAACGGTAGAGTTCTTGGCAATGTGGAGGAGCAGAGAGATCTTGGGGTCTATGTTCATACATCTTTGAAAGTTGCCACTCAAGTGGATAGAGCTGTAAAGAAGGCCTATGGTGTGCTAGCATTCATTAACAGAGGGATTGAATTTAAGAGCCGTGAGGTGATGATGCAGCTGTACAAAACTTTGGTAAGGCCACATTTGGAGTACTGTGTACAGTTCTGGTCGCCTCATTTTAGGAAAGATGTGGAAGCTTTGGAAAAGGTGCAAAGGAGATTTACCAGGATGTTGCCTGGAATGGAGAGTAGGTCTTACGAGGAAAGGTTGAGGGTGCTAGGCCTTTTCTCATTAGAACGGAGAAGGATGAGGGGCGACTTGATAGAGGTTTATAAGATGATCCGGGGAATAGATAGAGTGGACAGTCAGAGACTTTTTCACCGGGTGGAACAAACCATTACAAGGGGACATAAATTTAAGGTGAATGGTGGAAGATATAGGGGGGATGTCAGAGGTAGGTTCTTTACCCAGAGAGTAGTGGGGGCATGGAAAGCACTGCCTGTGGAAGTAGTTGAGTCGGAAACATTAGGGACCTTCAAGCAGCTATTGGATAGGTACATGGATTACGGTAGAATGATATAGTGTAGATTAATTTGTTCTTTAGGGCAGCACGGTAGCATTGTGGATAGCACAATTGCTTCACAGCTCCAGGGTCCCAGGTTCGATTCTGGCTTGGGTCGCTGTCTGTGCGGAATCTTCACATCCTCCCCGTGTGTGCGTGGGTTTCCTCCGGGTGCTCCGGTTTCCTCCCACAGTCCAAAGATGTGCAGGTTAGTTGGATTGGCCATGATAAATTGCCCTTAGTGTCCAAAATTGCCCTTAGTGTTGGGTGGAGGTGTTGACCTTGGGTAGGGTGCTCTTTCCAAGAGCCGGTGCAGACTCAATGGGCCGAAAGGCCTCCTTCTGCTCTGTAAATTCAATGATAATCTATGATTAATCTAGGACAAAGGTTCGGCACAAAATCGTGGGCCGAAGGGCCTGTTCTGTGCTGTCTTTTTCTATGTTCTATGTTCTATAGCAACACCTCTCCACCCCCCAGCACCAGGTGCCAATCGGTTCCGCTCTAACTGGCCTGTTCCCGTTGGCGACATTCAGATCCCGCTGTGACGTGGCAAGAAACCAAAGGTGGTCGAGAGTTATGGAAGTCGAAGCAGTGAAAATGGAAGCAGGCTTGTTAATGGTGACAACCTGCTATGGCGAAGGTGGGGTGTGGGAGGGGGAGGGTGGGGGGGGAAGTCCTAATTATAATATGCAAATGAGATGAGATTCCATTCCTGATCTTTTGGTAACAATTTGAATTCAATGAAATCCAGCAACTATTGCGAGGATCAAGCAGCTGGATCCAACTGGTATTATAAAGAGAAACTTGCATTTATATAGCACCTTTCGCAGTCACTGGACTTCTGAAGAACTTTATAGCTAATTAACTACTTTTTGAAGTGTAATCAGTCTTTTTTTTTAAATATATTTTATTCAAAATTTTGTGGCCAAACGTAACAGTACATAGTTTTTCTTTTGAACAACAATAAAGCAATATAAATAACCGTGGCCAGTTTTAAACAAATAAATAAATAATATATAAACAAAAACAAAAACAAAACTGAACTGAGTGGCAACTGCCTTGTCAAAAATAGTTACTCTCCAAAGATACAATCCAACAATCCAATATACATTACCTATAACAAGTGTCTATACATATACAATGACATCCCTGAGAGTCCGTCCGGTTCCCCGCCCCGCCCCCCCCCCCCCCCCCCCCCCCCCCCCGGGTTGCTGCTGTTGTCTTCTTCTTTTCCATTCCCTCTATCTTTCTGTGAGGTAGTCGACAAACGGTTGCCACCGCCTGGTGAACCCTTGAGCCAAACCCCTTAAGACGAACTTGATCCGTTCTAACTTTATAAACCCTGCCATGTCATTTATCCAGGTCTCTACCCCCGGGGGTTTGGCTTCCTCCCACATTAACAATATCCTGTGCCGGGCTACTAGGGACGCAAAGCCCAAAACATCAGCCTCTCTCGCCTCCTGCACTCCCGGCTCTTCTGCAACCCCGAATATAGCCAACCCCCAGCTTGGTTCGACCCGGACCCCCCACCACCTTCGAAAGCACCTTTGCCACCCCCACCCAAAACCCCTGTAGTGCCGGGCATGACCAGAACATGTGGGTGTGATTCACTGGGCTTCTCGAGCATCTCCCACACCTATCCTCTACCCAAAAAAATTTACTGAGCCGTGCTCCAGTCATATGCGCCCTGTGTAGAACCTTGAATTGTATCAGGCTTAGCCTGGCCCACGAGGACGATGAGTTTACCCTACGTAGGGCATCAGCCCACAGCCCCTCCTCAATCTCCTCCCCCAGCTCTTCTTCCCATTTCCCTTTCAGCTCATCTACCATGATCTCCCCCTCGTCCCTCATTTCCCTATATATGTCCGACACCTTACCATCCCCCACCCATGTCTCTGAGATCACTCTATCCTGCACCTCCTGCGTCGGGAGCTGCGGGAATTCCCTCACCTGTTGCCTCGCGAAAGCCCTCAGTTGCATATACCGAAATGCATTCCCTTGGGGCAACCCATATTTTTCCATCAGCGCACCCAGACTCGCAAACGTCCCATCTACGAACAGATCTCTCAATTGTGCTACCCCTGCTCTTTGCCATGCTCCAAATCCCCCATCCATTCTCCCCGGAACAAACCTATGGTTATTTCTTATCGGGGACCGCACCGAGGCTCCCGTCTTTCCCCTATGCCGTCTCCACTGCCCCCAAATTTTCAATGTAGCCACCACCACAGGGCTTGTGGTGTATTTCTTCGGTGAGAACGGCAACGGTGCCGTCACCATTGCTTGTAGGCTAGTCCCCCTGCAGGACACCCTCTCCAATCTCTTCCACGCCGCTCCCTCCCCTTCTCCCATCCACTTACACACCATTGAAACATTGGCGGCCCAGTAATAGTCGTTTAGGCTCAGTAATGCCAACTCCTCCCTATCCCTACTACGCTGCAAAAATCCCCTCCTCACTCTCGGGGTCTTCCCGGCCCACACAAAACTCATAATACTCTTCTCGATTCTCTTGAAAAAAGCCTTCGTGACCACCACCGGGAGGCACTGAAACACAAAAAGGAATCTCGGGAGGACCACCATTTTAACCGCCTGCACGCTACCTGCCAGTGACAGGGACACCATGTCCCATCTCTTAAAGTCCTCCTCCATCTGTTCCACCAACCGCGTTAAATTAAGCCTGTGTAATGTACCCCAATTCTTGGCTATCTGGATCCCCAAGTACCGGAAGTCCCCAGTTACCTTCCTCAACGGTAAATCCTCTATTTCCCTGCTCTGCTCCCCTGGATGCACAACGAACAACTCACTTTTCCCCATGTTCAATTTATACCCTGAAAAATCCCCAAACTCCCCAAGTATCCGCATTATCTCTGGCATCCCCTCCGTCGGGTCCGCCACATACAACAACAAATCATCCGCATACAGAGATACCCGGTGTTCTTCTCCTCCCCTGAGTACTCCCTTCCACTTCCTGGAACCCCTCAATGCTATGGCCAGGGGCTCAATCGCCAGTGCAAACAATAACGGGGACAGAGGACATCCCTGCCTCGTCCTCTATGGAGCCGAAAATAATCAGACCCCCGTCCATTCGTGACCACGCTCGCCATCGGGGCCCTATACAGCAACTGTACCCATCTGATATACCCATCTCCAAAGCCAAATCTCCTCAGCACCTCCCACAAATAATCCCACTCCACTCTATCAAATGCTTTCTCGGCATCCATCGCCACCACTATCTCCGCTTCCCCCTCTGGTGGGGGCATCATCATTACCCCTAGCAGCCTCCGTATATTTGTGTTCAGCTGTCTCCCCTTCACAAACCCAGTTTGGTCCTCACGAACCACCCCCGGGACACAATCCTCTATCCTCGTTGCCATTACCTTGGCCAGAATCTTAGCATCCACATTCAGGAGGGAAATGGGCCTATAGGACCCGCATTGCAGCGGGTCTTTTTCCTTCTTTAGGAGGAGCGATATCGTTGCCTCTGACATAGTCGGGGGCAGCTGCCCCCTTTCCCTAGCCTCATTAAAGGTTCTCATCAGTAGCGGGGCCAGCATGTCCATATATTTCCTATAGAATTCCACTGGGAATCCGTCTGGTCCCGGGGCCTTCCCAGCCTGCATGCTTCCAATCCCTTTCACTACTTCCTCCGTCTCAATCTGTGCTCCCAGTCCCGCCCTCTCCTGCTCCTCCACCTTAGGAAATTCCAGCTGATCCAGAAAGCACATCATTCTCTCCTTCCCTTCCGGGGGCTGAGCTTCATATAATCTTTCATAAAATGCCTTGAACACTCCATTCACTCTCTCCGCTCCCCACTCCATCTCTCCCTCCTCATCTCTCACCCCCCCTATCTCCCTCGCTGCTCCCCTTTTCCTCAGTTGGTGGGCCAGCAACCAAGTGTAATCAGTCTTAAGACCATAAGACATAGGATAGGAAGTAAGGCCATTCGGCCCATCGAGTCCACTCCACCATTCAATCATGGCTGATTTCAACTCCGTTTACCCGAGATAAATGTCAACATTGCATCTGGATGTGTCTCACTCACTCAGGCTGTGTCTCTTTGACCTGTGCAACGCTAGGAAATGCAGCAGCTAAGTAGGGTGCTCTTTCCAAGGGCCGGTGGAGGCTCGAAGGGCTAAATGGCCTTCTTCTGCACTGTAAATTCTATGACTCTATGATTCCATCTGCACAATTAAGCAAACTCCTACAAATGTGAGGTAACCATTGATTTTAACCATTTATTTGTTAACAAAGAGATGGCTATGGAATATTGTTTTGATTTTGAAGGATTTATTTTAGGGTCCAATC
>NW_027309163.1:0-49656 GCF_047496885.1 Scyliorhinus torazame | reverse complement strand
CTGCCCCACCCATCCTTTGCGTAGTCTGACCTGGTCTATCAGTTTCAGATGTGTCTCCTGCAGCATAACCACATCTGCCTTAAGTTTCTTTAGGTGTGTGAGTACCCGTGCCCTCTTAATCGGCCCGTTCAGCCCTCACATTCCACGTGATCAGCCGGGTTGGGGGGCTCTTTACCCCCCCCCCCCCCCCCCCCTTGTCGACTAGCCATCTCCTTTTTCAATCCAGCTCCTCACCCGGTTGTTAAACTATCCTTAATGAACAATGCTACTCCTCCACCTCTTTTACCACCTTCCCTACTCTTACTGAAACATCTAAACCCCGGAACTTCCAACAACCATTCCTGCCCCTGTTCTAATCATGTCTCCGTAATGGCCACAACATCGTAGTCCCAGGTACCAATCCACGCTCTCAAGTTCACCTACCTTATTCCGGATGCTCCTTGCACTAAAGTAGACACACTCCAACCCACCTTCTGCCTGCCGGTACACTCCTGCGACCTTGATACCCTCCTCAGTACCTCACTACTCTCTCCACTGGTTTCTGGACTACAGCTCTTTTCCCAGCCCCCTGACAAATTAGTTTACCCCCCCCCCAACCCCCCCCCACCCCCCCCCACCCCCCCCACCCCCCCCCCCACCCCCCCCCACCCCCCCACCCCCCCCCCACCCCCCCCACCCCCCCCCCCCCCACCCCCACCCCCCCCACCCCCCCCCACCCCCCCCCCCCACCCCCCCACCCCCCCCCCCCACCCCCCCACCCCCCCCGAGGAGCCGTAGCTAATTTTCCTCCCAGGATATTGGTGCCCCTCTGGTTCATAGATTATCATAGAATTTACAGTGCAGAAGGAGGCCATTCAGCCCATCGAGACTGCACCGGCTCTTGGAAAGAGCACCCTACCCAAGGTAAAAACTCCACCCTATCCCAATAACCCAGTAACCCCACCCAACACTAAGGGCAATTTTGGACACCTAAGAGCAATTTATCATGGCCAATCCACCTAACCTGCACATCTTTGGACTGTGGGAGGAAACCGGAGCACCCGGAGGAAACCCACGCAGACACGGGGAGGATGTGCAGACTCCGCACAGACAGTGACCCAAGCCGGAATCGAACCTGGGACCCTGGAGCTGTGAAGCAATTGTGCTATCCACAATGCTACTGGGCTGCCCTGGTTCAGATGCAAACCGTCCTGTTTGTACAGGTCCCACCTTCCCCAGAATGTGCTCCAATTATCCACGTAACTGAAACCCTCCCTCCTACACCATCCCTGTAGCCACGTGTTTGTCTGCACTCTCTCCCTGTTCCTCACCTCGCTAACACGTGGCACCGGCAGCAAACCAGAGATGACAACACGGTCTGTCCTGGCTCTCAGCTTCCACCCTAGCTCCCTGAATTCCTGTTTTATATCCCCGTCCCTTTTCCTACCTATGTCGTTGGTACCGATGTGTACTACAACTTGTGGCTGCTCCCCCTCCCCTTAAGGATCCTGAAAACACGATCAGAGACGTCACGGACCCTGGCACCCAGGAGGCAACATACCATCCGTGAATCTCTTTCGCTGCCACAGAACCGTCTATCTGTCCCTCTAACTATCGAGTCCCCAATAACTATTACTCTCCTGCTCTCCCCCCATCCCTTCTGAGCCACAGGGACAGACTGAGTGCTGGAGATCCGGTCACCGTGGCTTACCCCAGGTAAGTCCCCCCTCCACCATCAGTATCCAAAGCGGTATACTTGTTACTAAGGGGAACGGCCACAGGGGATCCCTCTACTGACTGCTTCCTCCCAGCCCCTCTCACCATCACCCATCTATCTTCATTCTTCGGAGTAACTACATCTCTGAAGCTTCTATCTATGACCACCTCTGCTGCCCAAATGATCCGAAGTTCCTCCAGCCCGAGCTCCAGTTCCCTAACCCGGTTTCTGAGGAGCTGGAGATGGGTGCACTTCCCACAGGTGAAATCAGCAGGGACACTGACGGCGTCCCTCACCTCAAACATTCTGCAGGAGGAACATTGCACTACCTTCCCTGCCATCCCCTCTAGATAACTTGTGGTAAAAACAAGAAAAAGAAAGAAAGAGCTTACCTGATATTGACTCAACCCTTAGGTTAAAGGAGCTGGAAGGGAGGGGGACACGACAAGTGTAGTGTCGGGATTAGCAACCGCCCAACTTAAATACAGGTAAAAGTAAAACACTTAACCAGCAATCACTGCGTCCCGCACTATAACAGCAATCAGCTGTGATGGGGCCGCGCAAACAATTTAAATCTGTATTACTTACCCAGCAGTCACTCTGTCCTCACTCCGACAGGATTCAGTTGGAAACCCCCAAAGGTAAGTTTTTTGAAATTGACTCACCGTCCCAGGAAGCACTCAGCAACCACTGCGTCCCACACTATAACAGCAATCAGCCTGCATAGCCTATTACAGCCTGCATAAGAGCAATAGCAGACATATGATCTGTGTACCTTATCCTAACGTATTTTAGTAATGTTACTGCAACAGACACAATACAGTATATATATAAATGTCTTAGATTCATCACAAGGAAGTGTTGTTAAATTCAATGGCTTCGGAATTTGAACAGTAACTGATGTCACTGCGATGCATCTGAGGCTGAGAGCGATGTGGAGAAGGGTGTGTAGATAGCCTGAACAAAGAACAAAGAAAAGTACAGCACAGGAACAGGCCCTTCGGCCCTCCAAGCCCGTGCCGACCATGCTGCCCGTCTAAACTAAAATCTTCTACACTTCCTGGGTCCGTATCCCTCTATTCCCATCCTATTCATGTATTTGTCAAGATGCCCCTTAAATGTCCCTATCGTCCCTGCTTCCACCACCTCCTCCGGTAGCGAGTTCCAGGCACCCACTACCCTCTGCGTAAAAAACTTGCCTCGTACATCTACTCTTAAACCTTGCCCCTCTCACCTTAAACCTATGCCCCCTAGTAATTGACCCCTCTACCCTGGGAAAAAGTCTCTGACTATCCACTGTGTCTATGCCCCTCATAATTTTGTAGACCTCTATCAGGTCACCCCTCAACCTTCATCGTTCCAGTGAGAACAAACTGAGTTTATTCAACCGCTCCTCAGAGCTAATGCCCTCCATACCAGGCAATGTTCTGGTAAATCTCTTCTGCACCCTCTCTAAAGCCTCCACATCCTTCTGGTAGTGTGGCGACCAGAATTGAACACTATACTTCAAGTGTGGCCTAACTAAGGTCCTCTTGCAACATGACTTGCCAATTCTTATACTCAATGCCCTGGCCAATGAAGGCAAGCATGCCGTATGCCTTCTTGACTACCTTCTCTACCTGTGTTGCCCCTTTCAATGACCTGTGGACCTGTACTCCTAGATCTCTCTGACTTTCAATACAGGGGGGGTTTAAACTAATGCAGCAGGGGCATGGGAACCTGGATTGTAGTTTTAGGGTAAGGGAGAATGAGAGTATAGAGGTCAGGAGCACAGATTTGACTTCGCAGGAGGGGGCCAGTGTTCAGATAGGTGGTTTGAAGTGTGTCTACTTCAATGCCAGGAGTATACGAAACAAGGTAGGGGAACTGGCAGCATGGGTTGGTACCTGGGACTTCGATGTTGTGGCCATTTCGGAGACATGGATAGAGCAGGGACAGGAATGGATGTTGCAGGTTCCGGGGTTTAGGTGTTTTAGTAAGCTCAGAGAAGGAGGCAAAAGAGGGGGAGGTGTGGCGCTGCTAGTCAAGAGCAGTATTACGGTGGCGGAGAGGATGCTAGATGGGGACTCTTCTTCCGAGGTAGTATGGGCTGAAGTTAGAAACAGGAAAGGAGAGGTCACCCTGTTGGGAGTTTTTTATAGGCCTCCAAATAGTTCGAGGGATGTAGAGGAAAGGATGGCGAAGATGATTCTGGATAATGTGGTGTTGGGCGTTCTGACACACAAATGAGCCAACACAGTTGTATTTGGTACAACGCTGTTTTATTCAAACTTACTATCTACAGTTTTGTCTTGATACTCTGCACGTGGGGACTCCCTGTCTGTGATGTTAAAACAGGTCTTGTCGTTGTCCTTGTCCCCAGATCTACTGCCCACCAGGTGTCGTGTTTGTCCTTTTATACTGTCCCTGTCTTTGTCTGTGATTGGTTGTGGTGTTGTGAGTTCTGATTTGTCTGTTGGTGTGTCCATCATGATGTGTGTGTTTGAATATCATGACAGATAAGAGCGAAAGTAACAGGGTAGTTATTATGGGAGACTTTAACTTTCCAAATATTGACTGGAAAAGATATAGTTCGAGTACAATAGATGGGTCGTTTTTTGTACAGTGTGTGCAGGAGGGTTTCCTGAAACAATATGTTGACAGGCCAACAAGAGGCGAGGCCACGTTGGATTTGGTTTTGGGTAATGAACCAGGCCAGGTGTTGGATTTGGAGGTAGGAGAGCACTTTGGGGACAGTGACCACAATTCGGTGACGTTTACGTTAATGATGGAAAGGGATAAGTATACACCGCAGGGCAAGAGTTATAGCTGGGGGAAGGGCAATTATGATGCCATTAGACGTGACTTGGGGGGGATAAGGTGGAGAAGTAGGCTGCAAGTGTTGGGCACACTGAATAAGTGGAGCTTGTTCAAGGATCAGCTACGGCGTGTTCTTGATAAGTATGTACCGGTCAGACAGGGAGGAAGGCGTCGAGCGAGGGAACCGTGGTTTACCAAAGAAGTGGAATCTCTTGTTAAGAGGAAGAAGGAGGCCTATGTGAAGATGAGGTGTGAAGTTTCAGTTGGGGCGATGGATAGTTACAAGGTAGCGAGGAAGGATCTAAAGAGAGAGCTAAGACGAGCAAGGAGGGGACATGAGAAGTATTTGGCAGATAGGATCAAGGAAAACCCAAAAGCTTTCTATAGGTATGTCAGGAATAAGCGAATGACTAGGGAAAGAGTAGGACCAGTCAAGGACAGGGATGGGAAGTTGTGTGTGGAGTCTGAAGAGATAGGCGAGATACTAAATGAATATTTTTTGTCAGTATTCACTCAGGAAAAAGATAATGTTGTGGAGGAGAATGCTGAGACCCAGGCTATTAGAATAGATGGCATTGAGGTACGTAGGGAAGAAGTGTTGGCAATTCTGGACAGGCTGAAAATAGATAAGTCCCCGGGGCCTGATGGGATTTATCCTCGGATTCTCTGGGAAGCCAGGGAAGAGATTGCTGAGCCTTTGGCTTTGATTTTTATGTCATCATTGGCTACAGGAATAGTGCCAGAGGACTGGAGGATAGCAAATGTGGTCCCTTTGTTCAAGAAGGGGAGTAGAGACAACCCCGGCAACTATAGACCGGTGAGCCTCACGTCTGTTGTGGGTAAAGTCTTGGAGGGGATTCTAAGAGACAAGATTTATAATCATCTAGATAGGAATAATATGATCAGGGATAGTCAGCATGGCTTTGTGAAGGGTAGGTCATGCCTCACAAACCTTATTGAGTTCTTTGAGAAGGTGACTGAACAGGTAGTTGAGGGTAGAGCAGTTGATGTGGTGTATATGGATTTCAGTAAAGCGTTTGATAAGGTTCCCCACGGTAGGCTATTGCAGAGAATACGGAGGCTGGGGATTGAGGGTGATTTAGAGATGTGGATCAGAAATTGGCTAGCTGAAAGAAGACAGAGGGTGGTGGTTGATGGGAAATGTTCAGAATGGAGTACAGTCACAAGTGGAGTACCACAAGGATCTGTTCTGGGGCCGTTGCTGTTTGTCATTTTTATCAATGACCTAGAGGAAGGCGCAGAAGGGTGGGTGAGTAAATTTGCAGACGATACTAAAGTCGGTGGTGTTGTCGACAGTGCGGAAGGATGTTGCAGGTTACAGAGGGACATAGATAAGCTGCAGAGCTGGGCTGAGAGGTGGCAAATGGAGTTTAATGGAGAGAAGTGTGAGGTGATTCACTTTGGAAGGAATAACAGGAATGCGGAATATTTGGCTAATGGTAAAGTTCTTGGAAGTGTGGATGAGCAGAGGGATCTCGGTGTCCATGTACATAGATCCCTGAAAGTTGCCACCCAGGTTGATAGGGTTGTGAAGAAGGCCTATGGTGTGTTGGCCTTTATTGGTAGAGGGATTGAGTTCCGGAGTCATGAGGTCATGTTGCAGCTGTACAAAACTCTGGTACGGCCGCATTTGGAGTATTGCGTACAGTTCTGGTCACCTCATTATAGGAAGGACGTGGAAGCTTTGGAGCAGGTGCAGAGGAGATTTACCAGGATGTTGCCTGGTATGGAGGGAAAATCTTATGAGGAAAGGCTGATGGACTTGAGGTTATTTTTGTTGGAGAGAAGAAGGTTAAGAGGAGACTTAATAGAGGCATACAAAATGATCAGAGGGTTAGATAGGGTGGACAGTGAGAGCCTTCTCCCGCGGATGGAAATGGCTGGCACAAGGGGACATAGCCTTAAGCTGAGGGGTAATAGATATAGGTCAGAGGTAGGTTCTTTACGCAAAGAGTGGTGAGGCCGTGGAATGCCCTCCCTGCAACAGTAGTGAACTCGCCAACATTGAGGGCATTTAAAAGTTTATTGGATAAGCATATGGATGATAATGGCATAGTGTAGGTTAGATGGCTTTTGTTTTTTGACTTGTCGGTGCAACATCGTGGGCCGAAGGGCCTGTACTGCGCTGTATCGTTCTATGTTCTATGTTCTATGTTCTAATACTCTTGAGGGTTCTACCATTCACTGTATATTCCCTACCTGCATTAAACCTTCAAAATGCATTGCCTCACATTTGTCCGGATTAAACTCCATCTGCCATCTCTCCGCCCAAGTCTCCAAACAATCTAAATCCTACTGTATCCTCTGACAGTCCTCATCGCTATCCGCAATTCCACCAACCTTTGTGTCGTCTGCAAACTTACTAATCAGACCAGTTACATTTTCCTCCAAATCATTTAGCTATACTCTGAACAGCAAAGATCCCAACATTGATCCCTGCGGAACACCACTAGTCACAGCCCTCCAATTAGAAAAGCACCCTTCCATTGCTACTCTCTGCCTTCTACGACCTAGCCAGCTCTGTATCCATCTTGCCAGCTCACCCCTGATCCCGTGTGACTTCACCTTTTGTGCCAGTCTACCATGAGGGATCTTGTCAAAAGCCTTACTGAAGTCCATGTAGACAACATCCACTGCCCTACCTGCATCAATCACCTTTGTGACCTCCTTGAAAAACTCTATCAAGTTAGTGAGACACGACCTCCCCTTCACAAAACCATGCTGCCTCTCACTAATATGTCCATTTGCTTCCAAATGGGAGTAGATCCTGCCTCGAAGAATTCTCTCCAGTAATTTCCCTACCACTGAAGTAAGGCTCACCGGCCTGTAGTTCCCTGGATTATCCTTGCTACCCTTCTTAAACAGAGGAACAACATTGGCTATTCTCCAGTCCTCCGGGACATCCCCTGAAGACAGCGAGGATCCAAAGATTTCTGTCAAGGCCTCAGCAATTTCCTCTCTAGCCTCCTTCAGTATTCTGGAGTAGATCCCATCAGGCCCTGGGGACTTATCTGCCTTAATATTTTTCAAGGTGCCCAACACCTCATCTTTTTGGATCTCAATGTGACCCAGGCTATCTACACACCCTTCTCCAGACTCAACATCCGCCAATTCCTTCTCTTTGGTGAATACTGATGCAAAGTATTCTTTAAGTACCTCGCCCATTTCCTCTGGCTCCACACATAGATTCCCTCCACTGTCCTTCAGTGGGCCAACCCTTTCCCTGGCTACCCTCTTGCTTTTTATGTACGTGTAAAAAGCCTTGGGATTTTCCTTAACCCTATTTGCCAATGACTTTCGTGACCCCTTCTAGCCCTCCTGACACCTTGCTTAAGTTCCTTCCTACTTTCCTTATATTCTACACAGGCTTCGTCTGTTCCCAGCCTTCTAGCCCTGACAAATGCCTCCTTTGTCTTTTTGACGAGGCCTACAATTTCTCTCGTTATCCAAGGTTCCCGAAATTTGCTGCATTTATCCTTCTTCCGCACAGGAACATGCCGATCCTGAAATCCTTTCAACTGACATTTGAAAGCCTCTCACATGTCAGCTGTTGGTTTACCCTCAAACATCCCCCCCCCAATCTAGGTTCTTCAGTTCCCGCCTAATATTGTTATAATTAGCCTTCCCCCAATTTAGCACATTCACCCTAAGATCACTCTTATCCTTGTCCACCAGCACTTTAAAACTTACTGAATTGTGGTCACTGTTCCCGAAATGCTCCCCTACTGAAACTTCTCCCACCTGGTCGGGCTCATTCCCCAATACCAGGTCCAGTACCGCCCCTTCCCTAGTTGGACTGTCTACATATTGTTTCAAGAAGCCCTCCTGGATGCTCCTTACAAACTCCGCCCCGTCTAAGCCCCTGGCACTAAGTGAGTCCCAGTCAATATTGGGGAAGTTGAAGTCTCCCATCACAACAACCCTGTTGTTTTTACTCGTTTCCAAAATCTGCCTACCTATCTGCTCCTCTATCTCCCGCTGGCTGTTGGGAGGCTGTAGTAAACCCCCAACATTGTGACTGCACCCTTCTTATTCCTGACCTCTACCCATGTAGCCTCACTGCCCTCTGAGGTGTCCTCTCGCAGTATAGCTGTGATATTCTCCCGAACCAGTAGCGCAACTCCGCCACCCCTTTTACATCCCCCTCTATCCCGCCTGAAACATCTAAATCCTGGAACGTTTAGCTGCCAGTCCTGTCCTTCCCTCAACCAGGTCTCTGTAATGGCAACAACATCATAGTTCCAAGTACTAATCCAAGCTCTAAGTTCATCTGCCTTACCCGTAATACTCCTTGCATTAAAACATATGCACTTCAGGCCACCAGACCCGCTGTGTTCAGCAGCTTCTCCCTGTCTGCTCTGCCTCAGAGCCACACTGTCCCTATTCCCTAGTTCTCCCTCAATGCTCTCACCTTCTGACCTATTGCTCCCGTGCCCACCCCCCTGCCATACTAGTTTAAACCCTCCCGTGTGACACTAGCAAACCTCGCGGCCAGGATATTTATGCCTCTCCGGTTTAGATGCAACCCGTCCTTCTTATACAGGTCACACCTGCCCCGGAAGAGCTCCCAGTGGTCCAGATAACGGAAACCCTCCCTCCTACACCAGCTGTTTAGCCACGTGTTTAGCTGATCTATCTTCCTATTTCTATCCTCACTGGCACAGGGAATAATCCCGAGATTACAACCCTCGAGGTCCTGTCTTTTAACTTTCTGCCTAGCTCCCTGAACTCCTGCTGCAGGACCTCATGCCCCTTCCTGCCTATGTCGTTAGTACCAATATGTACAATGACCTCTGCCTGTTTGCCCTCCCCCTTCATGATGCCCTCTACCAGTTCGGAGACATCCTGGACCCTGGCACCAGGGAGGCAACATACCATCCTGGAGTCTCTTTCAAGTCCACAGAAGTGCCTATCTGTGCCCCTGACTATAGAGTCCCCTATGACTATTGCTCTTCTGCACTTTGACCCTCTCTGCTGAACATCAGAGCCAGCTCAGGGGCCATTGCTCTGGCTGCTGCTGTTTTCCCCTGATAGGCTATCCCCCCCGACAGTATCCAAAGGGGTATACCTGTTCGAGAGGGGGACAACCACAGGGGATTCCTGCACTGACTACCTGCCCTTTCTGGTGGTCACCCATTTCTCTGCCTGCACCTTGGGTGTGACCACATTTATATAACTGTGATCTATGATGCTTTCCGCCACCTGCATGCTCCTAAGTGCATCCAACTGCTGCTCCCACCGAACCATGCGGTCTGTGAGGAGCTCCAGTTGGGTGCACTTTCTGCAGATGAAGCCATCTGGGACGCTGGAAGCCTCCCGGACCTGCCACATCTCACAGTCAGAGCACTGCATCCCTCTAATTCACATTGCGTTAATTAATTAGTATATTAAATTTAAAAAAAAATTTTTTTAAGTTACTGTAAACTATATGTTTCCTAGCACTAGATTTCTACTATAAATGTGAAAGCTAAATACAGTTCTCTCCGATCTCTGGCTTAGATACCTCTCTAAATTATAATTAAGTATTATGTTTAATTAGTTTAACAATGTTTAATTTTTAAATTTAGTGTAGATTCCCAACCAGCCAATCAGGTCACAGCTTTCCTGAGATGTCACTTCAGTTTTCCCCCACACACAATTTGAAAAGGTAATAAAAATAAAGATCACTTACCTTCCCAGGATGCTCTCTGGTGCTCTCCCTGCAGATTAAAAGTTACAGGCCAAAAGAAAGAGAACAAAACAGGAGGGAAACAGCACCGTCTCCCACTCTGCACCAAATTACCTCACTGCACCAAATTACCAAGTTCCAAATTCCCACTCTGGATGTGTCTCACTCCGGCTGTGTCTCCTTGACCTGCGCAAAGCTTTCTGAGTACGCTTTCTGTCTGTCTTTTATACAGACCTCGGCTAACCAGGGTGACTCACACTACTTCAGCTTCAAAGAGAAGAATACAATGTACATCTTTGTGCCACTAAACAGGCCTCAGGTGACTGACAAATAACTGCCTCTCAGCAATTAGGGTGGGGATAGCTTCAGCCAATCAGACACTAATCTACACTGCACTTTTAACTGAAAAGCAGTAGAATTAGACTTGGACTAAGTCTAATAATTAGACTTACCACTTACCTTATTACCTCACTGCACCAAATTACCAAGTTCCAATTCCTTCGCTGGATGTGTCTCACTCAGGCTGTGTCTCCTTGACCTGTGCAAAGCCTGGGTCACATGAGATCCAAAAAGACGAGGTGTTGGGCGTCTTGAAAAATATTACAGTAGATAAGTCCCCAGGGCCTGATGGGATCTACCCCAGAATACTGAAGGAGGCTGGAGAGGAAATTGCTGAGGCCTTGACAGAAATCTTTGGAACCTCACTGTCTTCAGATGATGTCTGGGAGGACTGGAGAGGAGCCAATGTTGTTCCTTTGTTTAAGAAGGGTAGCAAGGATAATCCAGGGAACTACAGGTCGGTGAGCCTTACGTCAGTGGTAGGGACATTACTGGAGAGAATTCTTCAAGACAGGATCTACTCCCATTTGGATGCAAATGGATGTATTAGCGAGAGGCAGCACAGTTTTGTGAAGGGGAGGTTGTGTCTCACAAACTTGATAGAGTTTTTCGAGGACGTCACAAAGATTGATTGATGCAGGTAGGGCAGTGGATGTTGTCTAGATGGACTTCAGTGAGGCCTTTGACAAGGTCCCTCATAAGAACTAGGAGCAGGAGTAGGCCATCTGGCCCGTCGAGCCTGCTCCGCCATTCAATGAGATCATGGCTAATCTTTTGTGGACTCTGTTCCACTTTCTGGCCCGAACACCATAACCCTTAATCCCTTTATTCTTCAAAAAACTATCTTTATCTTAAAAACATTTAATGAAGGAGCCTCAACTGCTTCACTGGGCAAGGAATTCCATAGATTCACAATCCTTTGGGTGAAGAAGTTCCTCCTAAGCTCAGCCCTAAATCTACTTCCCCTTATTTTGAGGCTATGCCCCATGTTCTGCTTTCACCCGCCAGTGGAAACAACCTGCCCGCATCTATCCTATCTATTCCCTTCATAATCTTATATGTTTCTATAAGATCCCCCCTCATCCTTCTAAATTCCAACGAGTACAGTCCCAGTCTATTCAACCTCTCCTCGTAATCCAACCCCTTCAGCTCTGGGAAAACCTAGTGAATTTCCTCTGCACACCCTCCAGCGCCAGTACGTCCTTTCTCAAGTAAGGAGACCAAAACTGAACACAATACTCCAGTTGTGGCCTTACTAACACCTTATACAATTGCAGCATAACCTCCCTAGTCTTAAACTCCATCCTTCTAGCAATGAAGGACAATATTCCATTTGCCGCCTTAATCACCTGTTGCACCTGTAAACCAACTTTTTGCGACTCATGCACTAGCACACCCAGGTCTCTCTGCACAGCGGCATGTTTACATATTTTATCATTTAAATAATAATCCCTTTTGCTATTCTTCCTACCAAAATGGATAACCTCACATTTGTCAACATTGTATTCCATCTGCCAGACCCTAGCCCATTCACTTAACCTATCCAAATCCCTCAGCAGACTTCCGGTATCCTCTTCACGTTTTGCTTTACCACTTATCTTAGTGTCGTCTGCAAACTTGGACACATTGCACTTGGTCCCCAACTCCAAATCATGTATGTAAATTGAGAACAGTTGTGGGCCCAACACTGATCCCTGAGGGACACCACTAGCTACTGATTGCCAACCAGAGAAACATCCATTAATCCCCACTCTTTGCTTTCTATTAATTAACCAATCCTCTATCCATGCTACTACTTTCCCCTTAATGCCATGCATCTTTATCTCATGCAGCAACCTTTTGTGTGGCACCTTGTCAAAAGCTTTCTGGAAATCCAGATAAACCACATTCATTGGCTCTCCGTTATCTACCGCACTGGTAATGCCCTCAAACAATTCCACTAAATTAGTAAGGCCTTTGACAAGGTCCCTCATGGTAGACTAGTACAAAAGGTGAAGTCACACGGGATCAGGGGTGAGCTGGCAAGGTGGATACAGAACTGGCTAGGTCATAGAAGGCAGAGAGTAGCAATGGAAGGATGCTTTTCTAATTGGAGGGCTGTGACCAGTGGTATTCCACAGGGATCAGTGCTGGGACATTTGCTGTTTGTAGTATATATAAATGATTTGGAGGAAAATGTAACTGGTCTGATTAGTAAGTTTGCAGACGACACAAAGGTTGGTGGAATTGCGGAGAGCGATGAGGACTGTCGGAGGATACAGCAGGATTTAGATTGTTTGGAGACTTGGGCGGAGAGATGGCAGATGGAGTTTAATCCGGACAAATGTGAGGTAATGCATTTTGGAAGGTCTAATGCAGGTAGGGAATATACAGTGAAAGGTAGAACCCTCAAGAGTATTGAAAGTCAGAGAGATCTAGGTGTACAGGTCCACACTGAAAGGGGCAACACAGGTGGAGAAGGTAGTCAAGAAGGCATACGGCATGCTTGCCTTCATTGGCCGGGGCATTGAGTATAAGAATTGGCAAGTCATGTTGCAGCTGTATAGAACCTTAGTTAGGCCACACTTGGAGTATAGTGTTCAATTCTGGTCGCCACACTACCAGAAGGATGTGGAGGCTTTAGAGAGGGTGCAGAAGAGATGTACCAGAATGTTGCCTGGTATGGAGGGCATTAGCTATGAGGAGCGGTTGAATAAACTTGGTTTGTTCTCACTGGAACAACGGAGGTTGAGGGGCGACCTGATAGAGGTCTACAAAATTATGAGGTGCATAGACAGAGGGGATAGTCAGAGACTTTTCCCCAGGGTAGAGGGGTCAATTACTAGGGGGCATAGGTTTAAGGTGAGAGGGGCAAGGTTTAGAGTAGATGTACGAGGCAAGTTTTTTACGCAGAGGGTAGTGGGTGCCTGGAACTCGCTACCGGAGGAGGTGGTGGAAGCAGGGACGATAGTGACATTTAAGGGGCATCTTGACAAAAACATGAATAGGATGGGAATAGAGGGATACGGACCCAGGAAGTGTAGAAGATTGTAGTTTAGTCGGGCAGCATGGTTGGCGCACAGGCTTGGAGGGCCGAAGGGCCTGTTCCTGTGCTGTACTTTTCTTTGTTCTTTGTTCTTATGCCAGGAGAGAGACAGACAGACAATAGGCTGAGTTTCCCGAGTGCATCCCATTTACCAGTATTCAGTTATGAATAGGCTGAGAGTGATCATTCACCTGGAGAGTGCAGTCAGATCCAACTCCACGGCACCACTCGTGGCTCAGCTGGATGGATGGGGAGAGGGGGGAGACAAGAAAGTAGAAGAGCCATAGTGATAGGTGAAACCAAAGAGAAAATGCTGGAAAATCTCAACAGGTCTGGCATCATCTGTAGGAGGAGAAACGAGCGAACGTTTCAAGTCCGTTGACTCTTTGTCAAAGCTAAAGACAGAGAAAGTGGGAAATATTTATACTGCGGAGTGAGAATGAAAGATGAGTCATAGCCACAGAATCCTAGGGAACAGAGTGCTAATAGCCACAGAAACCCCGGGGAAACCGGGTGATAATAGCCACAGAAACCCCGGGGAAACCGGGTGCTAATAGCCACAGAAACCCCGGGGAAACCGGGTGCTAATAGCCACAGAAACCCAGGGAAACCGGGTGCTAATGGCCACAGAAACCCAGGGAACAGAGTGCTAATAGCCACAGAAACCCCGGGTAAACCGGTTGCTAATAGCCACAGAATCCCAGGGAATCTGGGTGCTAATAGCCACAGAATCCCCGGGGAAACCGGGTGCTAATGGCCACAAAAACCCAGGGAAACCGGGTGCTAATGGCCACAAAAACCCAGGGAATCTGGGTGCTAATAGCCACAGAATCCCCGGGGAAACCGGGTGCTAATAGCCACAGAATCCTAGGGAAACCGGGTGCTAATAGACACAGAATCCCAGGGAAACTGGGTGCTAATAGCCACAGAAACCCAGGGAACAGAGTGCTAATGGCCAGAGAAACCCAGGGAAACCGGGTGCTAATAGCCACAGAAACCCCGGGGAAACCGGGTGCTAATAGCCACAGAATCCCAGGGAAACCGGGTGCTAATAGCTACAGAAACCCAGGGAAACCGGGTGCTAATAGCCACAGAAACCCAGGGAACAAAGTGCTAATGGCCACAGAAACCCCGGGGAAACCGGGTGCTAATAGCCACAGAAACCCCGGGGAAACCGGGTGCTAATAGCCACAGAAACCCCGGGGAAACCGGGTGCTAATAGCCACAGAATCCCAGGGAAACCGGGTGCTAATAGCCACAGAAACCCACGGAAACCGGGTGCTAATAGCCACAGAAACCCAGGGAACAGAGTGCTAATGGCCAGAGAAACCCAGGGAAACCGGGTGCTAATAGCCACAGAAACCCCGGGGAAACCGGGTGCTAATAGCTACAGAAACCCAGGGAAACCGGGTGCTAATAGCCACAGAAACCCAGGGAACAGAGTGCTAATGGCCACAGAAACCCCGGGGAAACTGGGTGCTAATAGCCACAGAATCCCAGGGAAACCGGGTGCTAATATCTACAGAAACCCAGGGAAACCGGGTGCTAATAGCCACAGAAACCCAGGGAACAGAGTGCTAATGGCCACAGAAACCCCAGGGAAACCGGGTGCTAATAGCCACAGAAACCCCGGGGAAACCGGGTGCTAATAGCCACAGAATCCCAGGGAAACCGGGTGCTAATAGCCACAGAAACCCACGGAAACCGGGTGCTAATAGCCACAGAAACCCAGGGAACAGAGTGCTAATGGCCAGAGAAACCCAGGGAAACCGGGTGCTAATAGCCACAGAAACCCCGGGGAAACCGGGTGCTAATAGCCACAGAATCCCAGGGAAACCGGGTGCTAATAGCCACAGAAACCCAGGGAAACCGGGTGCTAATAGCCACAGAAACCCAGGGAACAGAGTGCTAATGGCCACAGAAACCCAGGGAAACCGGGTGCTAATAGCCACAGAAACCCAGGGGACAGAGTGCTAATGGCCACATAAACCCTGGGAAACCGGGTGCTAATGGCCACAGAAACCCAGGGAAACCGGGTGCTAATGGCCACAGAAACCCCAGGGAAACCGGGTGCTAATGGCCACAGAAACCCAGGGGACAGAGTGCTAATGGCCACAGAAACCCAGGGAAACCGGGTGCTAATAGCCACAGAAACCCAGGGGACAGAGTGTTAATGGCCACAGAAACCCCAGGGAAACCGGGTGCTAATAGCCACAGAAACCCAGGGGAAAGAGTGCTAATGGCCACAGAAACCCAGGGAAACCGGGTGCTAATGGCCACAGAAACCCAGGGGAACCGGGTGCTAATAGCTACAGAAACCCAGGGAACAGAGTGCTAATGGCCACAGAAACCCCGGGGAAAGAGTGTTAATGGCCACAGAAACCCCGGGGAAAGAGTGTTAATGGCCACAGAAACCAGGGGAAACCAGGTGCTAATGGCCACAGAAACCCAGGGAAACCGGGTGCTAATAGCCACAGAAACCCAGGGAAACTGGGTGCTAATGGCCACAGAAACCCAGGGGACAGAGTGCTAATGGCCACAGAAACCCAGGGAAACCGGGTGCTAATGGTCACAGAAACCCCGGGGAAAGAGTGCTAATGGCCACAGAAACCCAGGGGACAGAGTGCTAATGGCCACAGAAACCCTGGGGAAAGAGTGCGAATGGCCACAGAAACCCAGGGGAAAGAGTGCTAATGGCCACAGAAACCCAGGGGACAGAGTGCTAATTGCCACAGAAACCCAGGGAAACTGGGTGCTAATGGCCACAGAAACCCAGGGAACAGAGTGCTAATGGCCACAGAAACCCAGGGAACAGAGTGCTAATGGCCACAGAAACCCAGGGAACAGAGTGCTAATGGCCACAGAAACCCAGGGAACAGAGTGCTAATGGCAGTCCCCAGAGAGAACAAAGGTGTGAAAGGCGGACTTCCGGGTGCGGCTATGCAGAGCTAGGTTGCATATTCGGTAGCTCCCGCTTGGAACGGACTTTTAGGCTCTTTTACAGGGCCCCCACGGCATTTGTTTGACATTTCCCGGTGTGGGAAGAAGACTGCAGCATTCCCCTGACTGTGTCCCCCAGGAATGTTATGTCTTTTGGCTACCAGACCCAGCAGAAACAGTGAAGGATTTGGCTGCAACAGGATAAACAGGGCCTCTTCCAACATGCAGGCGGGGGAAGGGCAAGCTTAAAGCTGCAATCTGACGACTCTATCAAAGGTGAATTCTAGCAGCAGAGGGAACAACTGTGAAAAGATCTACCAAGGCCATTGAAGAAGTGGGGACGAGGCTTCCGGTGGCGGCCATGGAGGAGTAGGTCGCGCATTCGGCAGCTCCCGTCTGGAGCCGACTCTCAGACCTTTTTCAGGAGTTTCCATAGACTTTTTGGGGCAGACTGGTGAAGCAAACACTGCCAAAAGGAGTCCCTCTCGACTTCTGGTTGCGGCTGTGCGGAGCTAAGCCGCACGATTCGGCAGCTCCCGCTACCACGGACTTTTGGGCTCGTTAGAGGAGCCCCAACAGAACTTTTTTTTTTTTTTTTGACGCAGCCTGTGGGGAAGGGAAGAGAGAGGTCCCCCTCTATGAAACGGACCAGAAGTGTAACGGCCAAAGGAGCGGCACTGGAGCAACGGGAGAAGCGAGGGAAAGAAAACAAAATGGCGGCGGCCAGGGACAAAGGGGAGCTGCAGGAGTTCATCAAGCGCTGCTTTGAGGAGCAGCGCGAGGAGATGCGCAAGGAGATAAACTAATGCAGCAGGGGCATGGGAACCTGGATTGTAGTTTTAGGGTAAGGGAGATTGAGAGTATAGAGGTCAGGAGCACAGATTTGACATCGCAGGAGGGGGCCAGTGTTCAGGTAGGTGGTTTGAAGTGTGTCTACTTCAATGCCAGGAGTATACGAAACAAGGTAGGGGAACTGGCAGCATGGGTTGGTACCTGGGACTTCGATGTTGTGGCCATTTCGGAGACATGGATAGAGCAGGGACAGGAATGGATGTTGCAGGTTCCGGGGTTTAGGTGTTTTAGTAAGCTCCGAGAAGGAGGCAAAAGAGGGGGAGGTGTGGCGCTGCTAGTCAAGAGCAGTATTACGGTGGCGGAGAGGATGCTAGATGGGGACTCTTCTGCCGAGGTAGTATGGGCTGAAGTTAGAAACAGGAAAGGAGAGGTCACCCTGTTGGGAGTTTTTTATAGGCCTCCTAATAGTTCTAGGGATGTAGAGGAAAGGATGGCGAAGATGATTCTGGATATGAGCGAAAGTAACAGGGTAGTTATTATGGGAGATTTTAACTTTCCAAATATTGACTGGAAAAGATATAGTTCGAGTACAATAGATGGGTCGTTTTTTGTACAGTGTGTGCAGGAGGGTTTCCTGAAACAATATGTTGACAGGCCAACAAGAGGCGAGGCCACGTTGGATTTGGTTTTGGGTAATGAACCAGGCCAGGAGTTGGATTTGGAGGTAGGAGAGCACTTTGGGGACAGTGACCACAATTCGGTGACGTTTACGTTAATGATGGAAAGGGATAAGTATACACCGCAGGGCAAGAGTTATAGCTGGGGGAAGGGCAATTATGATGCCATTAGACGTGACTTGGGGGGGATAAGGTGGAGAAGTAGGCTGCAAGTGTTGGGCACACTGGATAAGTGGGGCTTGTTCAAGGATCAGCTACTGCGTGTTCTTGATAAATATGTACCGGTCAGACAGGGAGGAAGGCGTCGAGCGAGGGAACCGTGGTTTACCAAGGAAGTGGAATCTCTTGTTAAGAGGAAGAAGGAGGCCTATGTGAAGATGAAGTGTGAAGTTTCGGTTGGGGCGATGGATAGTTACAAGGTAGCGAGGAAGGATCTAAAGAGAGAGCTAAGACGAGCAAGGAGGGGACATGAGAAGTATTTGGCAGGAAGGATCAAGGAAAACCCAAAAGCTTTCTATAGGTATGTCAGGAATAAGCGAATGACTAGGGAAAGAGTAGGACCAGTCAAGGACAGGGATGGGAAATTGTGTGTGGAGTCTGAAGAGATAGGCGAGATACTAAATGAATATTTTTCGTCAGTATTCACTCAGGAAAAAGATAATGTTGTGGAGGAGAATGCTGAGCCCCAGGCTAATAGAATAGATGGCATTGAGGTACGTAGGGAAGAGGTGTTGGCAATTCTGGACAGGCTGAAAATAGACAAGTTCCCGGGACCTGATGGGATTTATCCTAGGATTCTATGGGAGGCCAGGGAAGAGATTGCTGGACCTTTGGCTTTGATTTTTATGTCATCATTGGCTACAGGAATAGTGCCAGCGGACTGGAGGACAGCAAATGTGGTCCCTTTGTTCAAAAAGGGGAGCAGAGACAACCCCGGCAACTATAGGCCGGTGAGCCTCACGTCTGTAGTGGGTAAAGTCTTGGAGGGGATTATAAGAGACAAGATTTATAATCATCTAGATAGGAATAATATGATCAGGGATAGTCAGCATGGCTTTGTGAAGGGTAGGTCATGCCTCACAAACCTTATTGAGTTCTTCGAGAAGGTGACTGAACAGGTAGACGAGGGTAGAGCAGTTGATGTGATGTATATGGATTTCAGCAAAGCGTTTGATAAGGTTCCCCACGGTAGGCTATTGCAAAAAATACGGAGGCTGGGGATTGAGGGTGATTTAGAGATGTGGATCAGAAATTGGCTAGCTGAAAGAAGACAGAGGGTGGTGGTTGATGGGATATGTTCAGAATGGAGTACAGTCACAAGTGGAGTACCACAAGGATCTGTTCTGGGGCCGTTGCTGTTTGTCATTTTTATCAATGACCTAGAGGAAGGCGCAGAAGGGTGGGTGAGTAAATTTGCAGACGATACTAAAGTCGGTGGTGTTGTCGATAGTGTGGAAGGATGTAGCAGATTACAGAGGGATATAGATAAGCTGCAGAGCTGGGCCGAGAGGTGGCAAATGGAGTTTAATGTAGAGAAGTGTGAGGTGATTCACTTTGGAAGGAATAACAGGAATGCGGAATATTTGGCTAATGGTAAAGTTCTTGAAAGTGTGGATGAGCAGAGGGATCTAGGTGTCCATGTACATAGATCCCTGAAAGTTGCCACCCAGGTTGATAGGGTTGTGAAGAAGGCCTATGGAGTGTTGGCCTTTATTGGTAGAGGGATTGAGTTCCGGTGTCGGGAGGTCATGTTGCAGCTGTACAGAACTCTGGTCCGGCCGCATTTGGAGTATTGCGTACAGTTCTGGTCACCGCATTATAGGAAGGACATGGAGGCTTTGGAGCGGGTGCAGAGGAGATTTACCAGGATGTTGCCTGGTATGGAGGGAAAATCTTATGAGGAAAGGCTGATGGACTTGAGGTTGTTTTTGTTGGAGAGAAGAAGGTTAAGAGGAGACTTAATAGAGGCATACAAAATGATCAGGGGGTTGGATAGGGTGGACAGTGTGAGCCTTCTCCCGCGGATGGATATGGCTGGCACGAGGGGACATAACTTTAAACTGAGGGGTAATAGATATAGGACAGAGGTCAGAGGTAGGTTCTTTACGCAAAGAGTAGTGAGGCCGTGGAATGCCCTACCTGCTACAGTGGTGAACTCGCCAACATTGAGGGCATTTAAAAGTTTATTGGATAAACATATGGATGATAATGGCATAGTGTAGGTTGGATGGCTTTTGTTTCGGTGCAACATCGTGGGCCGAAGGGCCTGTACTGCGCTGTATTGTTCTATGTTCTATGTTGGCGCCTATGCTTTCGGCAATTGAAGGACTCGGGATCACCCAGAAGACCCACGAAGCTAAGATCCAGGAGGTACAGAAAAGAGTCAGTCAGAATGAGGACGAGCTCGTGGGCCTGGCGGTGAGAGTGGAGCAGAACGAGGCGCTACACAAGAGGTGGGCGGGAAGACTCGAAGACCTGGAGAACAGGTCGAGGAGAAAGAATCCGCGAATTCTGGGTCTCCCTGAGGGAGTGGAGGGGGCTGATGCCGGGGCATACGCGAGCACGATGCTCGAGGCGATGATGGGCACGAAGGCCCCTTCGAGGCCGCTGGAGTTGGACGGGGCACATCGGGTGCTGGCGAAGAAGCCCCAGGCAAATGAGCCGCCAAGGGCGATGGTGGTGAGGTTCCACCGGTTCACGGACAGAGAGTGGGTCCTGAGATGGGCCAAGAAGGAGCGGAGCAGTAAGTGGGACAATGCAGAGATCCGAATATACCCGGACTGGAGCACGGAGGTTGCAAAGCGGAGAGCGGGTTTCAACCGGGCCAAAGCGGCGTTGTACCGGAAAGAAGTGAAATTTGGAATGCTGCAGCCAGCGCGACTGTGGGTCACATACAAGGACCAACACTATTACTTCGAAACGCCTGAGGAGGCGTGGACCTTTGTACAAGCCGGAAAGTTGGACTCTAACTGAGGGTTTGTGAGGGTGGGGGGGATGTTTTGGGGTTTGATGTGTGATGGTTGTTGTATATAGGGGGTCAGTCACGCGCAGGAAATGTTACATGGGCTGGGGGAGAGAGACAAGGCCGCGACAGGAGCTGCGCCAGAGGGGGCGGAGCGGGCTTTGGAAAGGCGGGAAGGGGAACGAAGGAATGCATATGGATTGGGAGACTCCCACGCGGGGAGGTCAAAGGGACGGCGGGGGAAGCCAGAGTCAGCAGGCGTCAGCTGACTTACGGGAGTGACATGGGGCAGCAAAAAAGCTAGACGGGTCTAGCGGGGGGGAGGGAAGGGGGGGCGGGGAAAGGGTTGCTGCTGCACTGGCCGAAAGGGAATGGGACACAGAAGAGGTGGTCGGGATGGGGGTCCCCCCTCTGGGGTACTGGAGGGTGAGGGAGGCGTGGACACGGGACTGGCCCAGAAAAGGAGATGGCTAGTCGACGGGGCGTGAGGGGGGGTGAGAGCCCCTCCAATCCGGCTGATGACGTGGAATGTGAGGGGCCTGAATGGGCCGGTGAAGAGGGCTCAAGTGTTCGCGCACTTAAAGGGACTGAAGGCGGATGTGGCCATGCTCCAAGAGACACATCTGAAGGTGGCGGAACAGGTCAGGCTAAGAAAGGGATGGGTAGGACAGGTATTCCACTCGGGACTGGACGCGAAGAATAGAGGGGTGGCAATATTGGTGGGAAAGCGGGTGTCATTTGAGGGCAAGACTATTGTCGCGGACAATGGAGGGCGATATGTAATGGTGAGCGGGAGGCTGCAAGGGACGTGGGTGGTGTTGGTAAACGTATACACCCCGAACTGGGATGATGCAGGATTCATGAAGCGCATGGAGGGGATTATAAGAGACAAGATTTATAATCATCTAGATAGGAATAATATGATCAGGGATAGTCAGCATGGCTTTGTGAAGGTAGGTCATGCCTCACAAACCTTATCGAGTTCTTTGAGAAGGTGACTGAGCAGGTAGACGAGGGTAGAGCAGTTGATGTGGTGTATATGGATTTCAGTAAAGCGTTTGATAAGGTTCCCCACGGTAGGCTATTGCAGAAAATACGGAGGCTGGGGATTGAGGGTGATTTAGAGATGTGGATCAGAAATTGGCTAGCTGAAAGAAGACAGAGGGTGGTGGTTGATGGGAAATGTTCAGAATGGAGTACAGTCACAAGTGGTGTACCACAAGGATCTGTTCTGGGGCCGTTGCTGTTTGTCATTTTTATCAATGACCTAGAGGAAGGCGCAGAAGGATGGGTGAGTAAATTTGCAGACAACACTAAAGTCGGTGGTGTTGTCGACAGTGTGGAAGGATGTAGCAGGTTACAGAGGGATATAGATAAGCTGCAGAGCTGGGCCGAGAGGTGGCAAATGGAGTTTAATGTAGAGAAGTGTGAGGTGATTCACTTTGGAAGGAATAACAGGAATGCGGAATATTTGGCGAATGGTAAAGTTCTTGGAAGTGTGGATGAACAGAGGGATCTAGGTGTCCATGTACATAGATCCCTGAAAGTTGCCACCCAGGTTGATAGGGTTGTGAAGAAGGCCTATGGAGTGTTGGCCTTTATTGGTAGAGGGATTGAGTTCCGGAGTCAGGAGGTCATGTTGCAGCTGTACAAAACTCTGGTACGGCCGCATTTGGAGTATTGCGTACAGTTCTGGTCACCGCATTATAGGAAGGACGTGGAGGCTTTGGAGCGGGTGCAGAGGAGATTTACCAGGATGTTGCCTGGTATGGAGGGAAAATCTTATGAGGAAAGGCTGATGGACTTGAGGTTGTTTTTGTTGGAGAGAAGAAGGTTAAGAGGAGACTTAATAGAGGCATACAAAATGATCAGGGGGTTAGATAGGGTGGACAGTGAGAGCCTTCTCCCGCGGATGGAAATGGCTGGCACGAAGGGACATAGGTTTAAACTGAGGGGTGATAGATATAGGACAGAGGTCAGAGGTAGGTTCTTTAGGCAAAGAGTCGTGAGGCCGTGGAATGCCCTACCTGCAACAGTAGTGACCTCACCAACATTGAACATAGAACATAGAACAATACAGCGCAGTACAGGCCCTTCGGCCCACGATGTTGCACCGAAACAAAAGCCATCTAACCTACACTATGCCATTATCATCCATATGTTTATCCAATAAGCTTTTAAATGCCCTCAATGTTGGCGAGTTCACTACTGTTGCGGGTAGGGCATTCCACGGCCTCACTACTCTTTGCGTAAAGAACCTACCTCTGACCTCTGTCCTATATCTATTACCCCTCAGTTTAAAGTTATGTCCCCTCGTGCCAGCCATATCCATCCGCGGGAGAAGGCTCTCACTGTCCACCCTATCCAACCCCCTGATCATTTTGTTTGTCTCTATTAAGTCTCCTCTTAACCTTCTTCTCTCCAACGAAAACAACCTCAAGTCCATCAGCCTTTCCTCATAAGATTTTCCCTCCATACCAGGCAACATCCTGATAAATCTCCTCTGCACCCGCTCCAAAGCCTCCACGTCCTTCCTATAATGCGGTGACCAGAACTGTACGCAATACTCCAAATGCGGCCGTACCAGAGTTCTGTACAGCTGCTACATGACCTCCCGACTCCGGAACTCAATCCCTCTACCAATAAAGGCCAACACTCCATAGGCCTTCTTCACAACCCTATCAACCTGGGTGGCAACTTTCAGGGATCTATGTACATGGACACCTAGATCCCTCTGCTCATCCACACTTTCAAGAACTTTACCATTAGCCAAATATTCCGCATTCCTGTTATTCCTTCCAAAGTGAATCACCTCACACTTCTCTACATTAAACTCCATTTGCCACCTCTCAGCCCAGCTCTGCAGCTTATCTATATCCCTCTGTAACCTGCTACATCCTTCCACACTATCGACAACACCACCGACTTTAGTATCGTCTGCAAATTTACTCACCCACCCTTCTGCGCCTTCCTCTAGGTCATTGATAAAAATGACAAACAGCAACGGCCCCAGAACAGATCCTTGTGGTACTCCACTTGTGACTGTACTCCATTCTGAACATATCCCATCAACCACCACCCTCTGTCTTCTTTCAGCTAGCCAATTTCTGATCCACATCTCTAAATCACCCTCAATCCCCAGCCTCCGTATTTTTTGCAATAGCCTACCGTGGGGAACCTGATCAAACGCTTTGCTGAAATCCATATACACCACATCAACTGCTCTACCCTCGTCTACCTGTTCAGTCACCTTCTCAAAGAACTCAATAAGGTTTGTGAGGCATGACCTACCCTTCACAAAGCCATGCTGACTATCCCTGATCATATTATTCCTATCTAGATGATTATAAATCTTGTCTCTTATAATCCCCTCCAAGACTTTACCCACTACAGACGTGAGGCTCACCGGTCTATAGTTGCCGGGGTTGTCTCTGCTCCCCTTTTTTGAACAAAGGGACCACATTTGCTGTCCTCCAGTCCTCTGGCACTATTCCTGTAGCCAATGATGACATAAAAATCAAAGCCAAAGGTCCAGCAATCTCTTCCCTGGCCTCCCAGAGAATCCTAGGATAAATCCCATCAGGTCCCGTGGACTTATCTATTTTCAGCCTGTCCAGAATTGCCAACACCTCTTCCCTACATACCTCAATGCCATCTATTCTATTAGCCTGGGGCTCAGCATTCTCCTCCACAACATTATCTTTTTCCTGAGTGAATACTGACGAAAAATATTAATTTAGTATCTCGCCTATCTCTTCAGACTCTACACACAACTTCCCATCCCTGTCCTTGACTGGTCCTACTCGTTCCTGAGTCATTCGCTTATTCCTGACATACCTATAGAAAGCTTTTGGGTTTTCCTTGATCCTTCCTGCCAAATACTTCTCATGTCCCCTCCTTGCTCGTCTTAGCTCTCTCTTTAGATCCTTCCTCGCTACCTTGTAACTATCCATCGCCCCAACCGAAACTTCACACTTCATCTTCACGTAGGCCTCCTTCTTCCTCTTAACAAGAGATTCCACTTCCTTGGTAAACCACGGTTCCCTCGCTCGACGCCTTCCTCCCTGTCTGACCGGTACATACATTGAGGGCATTTAAAAGTTTATTGGATAAACATATGGATGATAATGGCATAGTGTAGGTTAGATGGCTTTTGTTTTGGTGCAACATCGTGGGCCGAAAGGCCTGTACTGCGCTGTATTGTTCTATGTTCTATGTTGGGGCGCATTCCTGACCTGGAGATAGGAGGCCTGATAATGGGAGGGGACTTCAATACGGTGTTGGATCCAGCACTGGACCGCTCCAAATCAAGGCCTGGAAAGAGATGGCGGCGGCCAAGGTACTTAGGGGGTTTATGGATCAGATGGGGAGAGTGGACCCATGGCGGTTTGCAAGGCCGCAGGCCAGGGAATTTTCTTTCTTCTCCCATGTACACAAAGCCTACTCCCGGATAGATTTCTGTGTTCTGGGCAGGGCACTCATCCCGAGGGTGGAGGGGACGGAGTATTCGGCTATAGCCGTTTCGGATCACGCCCCGCACTGGGTGGAACTGGAGCTGGGAGAGGAGAGGGACCAACGCCCGTTGTGGCGGCTGGATGTGGGACTGCTGGCGGACGAGGTGGTGTGTGGGAAGGTGAGGGGGTGTATCGAAAGGTACTTGGAGGCCAACGATAACGGGGAGGTGTGGGTGGGGGTGGTATGGGAGGCGTTGAAGGCGGTGATCAGGGGAGAGCTAATCTCCATTAGGGCTCATAGGGAGAAGACAGAGGGTATGGAAAGGGAGAGGTTAGTGGGGGAGATTTTGAGAGTGGACAGGAGATACGCAGAGGCCCCGGAGGAAAGATTACTTGGGGAAAGACGACGGCTCCAGGCGGAGTTTGACCTGTTGTCCACAGGGAAGGCGGAGGCACAGTGGAGGAAAACGCAGTGGGCGACCTACGAGTACGGGGAAAAGGCCAGTCGGATGCTGGCACACCAGCTCTGTAAGAGGATGGCAGTGAGGGAAATAGGGGGAGTCAAAGATGGAAGGGGAGCCACGGTTCGGAGTGCGACGAAAATAAACGAGGTATTCAAGGCCTTTTATGAAGAGCTGTACAGATCCCAGCCCCCAGCGGGGGAAGAGGGGATGAGACGATTCCTAGATCAGCTGAGATTCCCGAGGGTGGAGGAGCAAGAGGTGGCTGGTTTGGGGGCACCAATTGGGTTGGAGGAGCTGAGCAAGGGTTTGGGGAGCATGCAGGCGGGGAAGGCCCCGGGACCGGACGGATTCCCGGTGGAGTTCTATAGGAAGTACGCAGACCTGTTGGCCCCGCTACTGGTGTGGACCTTTAATGAGGCAAGAGAGGAGGGGACCCTGCCCCCGACAATGTCGGAAGCGACAATTTCTTTGATCCTGAAGCGGGACAAGGACCCACTGCAATGTGGATCGTACAGGCCGATCTCGCTCCTCAATGTGGATGCAAAGTTGCTGGCAAAAGTGCTGGCCACGAGGATCGAGGACTGTGTCCCGGGGTAATCCACGAGGACCAGACGGGATTTGTAAAGGGCAGGCAACTAAACACCAATGTGCGGCGGCTCTTAAACGTGATAATGATGCCATCGGAGGAGGGAGAGGCGGAGATAGTGGCAGCCATGGATGCGGAGAAGGCCTTTGACCGAGTAGAGTGGGAGTACCTCTGGGAGGTGCTGCGTAGGTTTGGGTTCGGGGGAGGGTTTATCAATTGGGTTAAGCTCCTTTACAGAGCCCCGATGGGAAGTGTAGTGACGAACCGGCGGAGGTCGGAGTACTTTCGACTGTACCGAGGGACGAGGCAGGGGTGCCCCCTGTCCCCCCTGTTGTTCGCATTGGCGATCGAACCATTGGCCATGTTATTGAGGGAGTCTAATAAATGGAGGGGGGTGGTCCGGGGGGGAGAAGAGCATCGGGTGTCGCGATATGCGGATGACCTGTTGCTGTACGTGGCGGATCCAATGGAGGGGATGGTGGAGGTCATGCAAACTCTAAGGGAGTTTGGGGAGTTTTCGGGCTATAAGCTCAATGTAGGGAAGAGTGAGCTCTTTGTATTACAGGCAGGGGACCAAGAAAGAGGGATAGGGGACCTACCGCTGAGGAGGGCGGAGGGGAGCTTTCGGTATCTGGGGATCCAGATAGCCAGGAGTTGGGGGACCCTACATAAACTGAATCTGACGAGGTTTGTGGAGCAAATGGAGGAGGATTTCAAAAGATGGGACATGTTACCGCTCTCGCTGGCGGGTAGAGCGCAGTCGGTCAAAATGGTGGTCCTTCCGAGGTTTCGGTTTGTGTTTCAGTGCCTTCCCATCGTGATCACGAAGGCCTTTTTTAAGAGAGTAGGCAGGAGTATTATGGGGTTTGTGTGGGCGAATAAGACCCCGAGAGTAAGGAGAGGGTTCCTGGAACGCAGTAGGGACCGAGGAGGGTTGGCGCTGCCAAACCTGGGAGCTACTACTGGGCAGCAAATGTGGCGATGATCCGCAAGTGGGTGATGGAGGGAGAGGGAGGGAGAGGCACCGCTGCCGCTCTCGCCGACAAAGTATACCACGAGCCCGGTGGTGGCGGCAACACTAAGGATCTGGGGCCAGTGGAGACGGCACCAGGGTGCAATGGGAGCATCGGTGTGGTCCCCGATCAGGGGTAACCACCGGTTTGTCCCGGGGAAGATGGACGGGGGGTTCCAGAGCTGGCATCGGGCGGGGATTGGAAGAATGGGGGACCTGTTCATCGACGGGACGTTTGCAAGCCTAGGGGCACTGGAGGAGAAGTTTGAGTTACCCCCGGGAAATGCCTTTAGATACATGCAGGTGAGGGCTTTTGTGAGGCGACAGGTGAGGGAATTCCCGTTGCTCCCGGCACAAGAAGTTCAAGATAGGGTGATCTCGGGTGTATGGGTCGGGGAGGGCAAGGTGTCGGAAATACACCAGGAGTTGAAAGAAGAGGGGGAAGCGCTGGTAGAAGAGTTGAGGGGTAAATGGGAGGAGGAGCTGGGGGAGGAGATCGAGGAAGGTCTGTGGGCTGATGCCCTGGGTAGGGTTAATTCCTCCTCCTCGTGTGCCAGGCTCAGCCTGATACAATTTAAGGTGGTCCATAGAGCGCACTGGACGGGGGTGAGGGTGAGTAGGTTCTTTGGGGTAGAGGACAGATGTGGAAGGTGCTCAGGGAGCCCGGCGAACCATGTCCATATGTTTTGGTCATGCCCGGCACTGGAGGGGTTCTGGAGAGGAGTGGCGGGAGCAATATCTCAGGTGGTGAAAGTCCGGGTCAAGCCAAGCTGGGGGCTAGCAATATTTGGAGTAGTGGACGAGCCGGGAGTGCAGGAGGCGAAAGAGGCCGGCATTCTGGCCTTTGCGTCCCTAGTAGCCCGGCGAAGGATCTTGCTAATGTGGAAGGACGTGAAGCCCCCCAGCGTGGAGGCCTGGATAAATGATATGGCTGGGTTCATAAAGCTGGAGAGGATTAAGTTCGCCTTGAGAGGGTCTGCGCAGGGGTTCTACAGGCGGTGGCAACCGTTCCTAGACTATCTCGCGGAGCGTTAGAGGAAGGTCGAACAGCAGCAGCAGCAACCTTGGGGGGGGGGGGGAAAGGGGAAAGGGGGGACTGCCTGGGAGGGTGGATGAGCAAGAGATAACATGAAGGGTTGGGGAAACTGGCACGTACGGGTGAGGGCCAGTGTACAAAGCTGTGTAAATATATCATTTTGCCGTGTATATATCTCGCTCTGCGCGATTTCTCGTTTTTTTTGTTGCCGGGGGGGGGGGGGGGGAGTTATTGTTTGTAAGGGAGAAAAATTGTGTTAAAAAACTTTAATAAATATATATATTTTTAAAAAAGGTGTGAAAGGCCAAACAGCAGAGAAACTAACATCAGAGGGTGAACTCTGACATGTAGGTGTGGGGGGAGGGGAAGGGGGAAGCAAAGTGGAGAAAAGGTAATGAAAGGTGGATAAGATGGTTGGGGGGGGGGGGGGGGATTTAATATATATTAAGAAAGAGAGAAATGTTGAAAGACAGTTAAAATGAAATGGGATATAGAACATAGAACAATACAGCGCAGTACAGGCCCTTCGGCCCACGATGTTGCACCGAAACAAAAGCCATCTAACCTACACTATGCCATTATCATCCATATGTTTATCCAATAAACTTTTAAATGCCCTCAATGTTGGCGAGTTCACTACTGTAGCAGGTAGGGCATTCCACGGCCTCACTACTCTTTGCGTAAAGAACCTACCTCTGACCTCTGTCCTATATCTATTACCCCTCAGTTTAAAGTTATGTCCCCTCGTGCCAGCCATTTCCATCCGCGGGAGAAGGCTCTCACTGTCCACCCTATCCAGCCCCCTGATCATTTTGTATGCCTCTATTAAGTCTCCTCTTAACCTTCTTCTCTCCAACGAAAACAACCTCAAGTCCATCAGCCTTTCCTCATAAGATTTTCCCTCCATACCAGGCAACATCCTGGTAAATCTCCTCTGCACCCGCTCCAAAGCCTCCACGTCCTTCCTATAATGCGGTGACCAGAACTGTACGCAATACTCCAAATGCGGCCGTACCAGAGTTCTGTACAGCTGCAACATGACCTCCTGACTCCGGAACTCAATCCCTCTACCAATAAAGGCCAACACTCCATAGGCCTTCTTCACAACCCTATCAACCTGGGTGGCAACTTTCAGGGATCTATGTACATGGACACCTAGATCCCTCTGCTCATCCACACTTCCAAGAACTTTACCATTAGCCAAATATTCTGCATTCCTGTTATTCCTTCCAAAGTGAATCACCTCACACTTCTCTACATTAAACTCCATTTGCCGCCTCTCAGCCCAGCTCTGCAGCTTATCTATATCCCTCTGTAACCTGCTACTTCCTTCCACACTATCGACAACACCACCGACTTTAGTATCGTCTGCAAATTTACTCACCCACCCTTCTGCGCCTTCCTCTAGGTCATTGATAAAAATGACAAACAGCAACGGCCCCAGAACAGATCCTTGTGGTACTCCACTTGTGACTGAACTCCATTCTGAACATTTCCCATCAACCACCACCCTCTGTCTTCTTTCAGCTAGCCAATTTCTGATCCACATCTCTAAATCACCCTCAATCTCCAGCCTCCGTATTTTCTGCAATAGCCTACCGTGGGGAACCTTATCAAACGCTTTGCTGAAATCCATATACACCACATCAACTGCTCTACCCTCGTCTACCTGTTCAGTCACCTTCTCAAAGAACTCGATAAGGTTTGTGAGGCATGACCTACCCTTCACAAACCCATGCTGACCATCCCTGATCATATTATTCCTATCTAGATGATTATAAATCTTGTCTCTTATAATCCCCTCCAAGACTTTACCCACTACAGACGTGAGGCTCACCGGTCTATAGTTGCCGGGGTTGTCTCTGCTCCCCTTTTTGAACAAAGGGACCACATTTGCTATCCTCCAGTCCTCTGGCACTATTCCTGTAGCCAATGATGACATAAAAATCAAAGCCAATGGTCCAGCAATCTCTTCCCTGGCCTCCCAGAGAATCCTAGGATAAATCCCATCAGGTCCCGGGGACTTATCTATTTTCAGCCTGTCCAGAATTGCCAACACCTCTTCCCTACGTACCTCAATGCCATCTAATCTATTTACCTGGAGCTCAGCATTCTCCTCCACAACATTATCTTTTTCCTGAGTGAATACTGACGAAAAATATTAATTTAGTATCTCGCCTATCTCTTCAGACTCTACACACAACTTCCCATCCCTGTCCTTGACTGGTCCTACTCTTTCCCTAGTCATTCGCTTATTCCTGACATACCTATAGAAAGCTTTTGGGTTTTCCTTGATCCTTCCTGCCAAATACTTCTCATGTCCCCTCCTTGCTCGTCTTAGCTCTCTCTTTAGATCCTTCCTCGCTACCTTGTAACTATCCATCGCCCCAACTGAAACTTCACACCTCATCTTCACATAGGCCTCCTTCTTCCTCTTAACAAGAGATTCCACTTCTTTGGTAAACCACGGTTCCCTCGCTCGGCACCTTCCTCCCTGCCTGACCGGTACATACTTATCAAGAACACGCAGTAGCTGATCCTTGAACAAGCTCCACTTATCCAGTGTGTCCAACACTTGCAGCCTACTTCTCCACCTTATCCCCCCCAAGTCACGTCTAATGGCATCATAATTTCCCTTCCCCCAGCTATAACTCTTGCCCTGCGGTGTATACTTATCCCTTTCCATCCTTAACGTAAACGTCACCGAATTGTGGTCACTGTCCCCAAAGTGCTCACCTACCTCCAAATCCAACACCTGGCCTGGTTCATTACCCAAAACCAAATCCAATGTGGCCTCGCCTCTTGTTGGCCTGTCAACAAACTGTGTCAGGAAACCCTCCTGCACACACTGTACAAAAAAACGACCCATCTAATGTACTCGGACTATATCTTTTCCAGTCAATATTTGGAAAGTTAAAGTCTCCCATAATAACTACCCTGTTACTTTCGCTCTTATCCAGGATCATCCTCGCCATCCTTTCCTCTCCATCCCTAGAACTATTTGGAGGCCTATAGAAAACTCCCAACAGGGTGACCTCTCCTTTCCTGTTTCTAACCTCAGCCCATACTACCTCGGAAGATGAGTCCCCATCTAGCATCCTCTCCGCCACCGTAATACTGCTCTTGACTAGCAGCGCCACACCTCCCCCTCTTTTGCCTCCTTCTCTGAGCTTACTAAAACACCTAAACCCCGGAACCTGCAACATCCATTCCTGTCCCTGCTCTCTCCATGTCTCCGAAATGGCCACAACATCGAAGTCCCAGGTACCAACCCATGCTGCCAGTTCCCCTACCTTATTTCGTATACTCCTGGCATTGAAGTAGACACACTTCAAACCACCTACCTGAACTCTGGTCCCCTCCTGCGACGTCAAATCTGAGCTCCTAGAACATAGAACAATACAGCGCAGTACAGGCCCTTCGGCCCACGATGTTGCACCGAAACAAAAGTCATCTAACCTACACTATGCCATTATCATCCATATGTTTATCCAATAAACTTTTAAATGCCCTCAATGTTGGCGAGTTCACTACTGTAGCAGGTAGGGCATTCCACGGCCTCACTACTCTTTGTGTAAAGAACCTACCTCTGACCTCTGTCCTATATCTATTACCCCTCAGTTTAAAGTTATGTCCCCTCGTGCCAGCCATCTCCATCCGCGGGAGCAGGCTCTCACTGTCCACCCTATCCAACCCCCTAATCATTTTGTATGCCTCTATTAAGTCTCCTCTTAACCTTATTCTCTCCAACGAAAACAACCTCAAGTCCATCAGCCTTTCCTCATAAGATTTTCCCTCCATACCAGGCAACATCCTGGTAAATCTCCTCTGCACCCGCTCCAAAGCCTCCACGTCCTTCCTATAATGCGGTGACCAGAACTGTACGCAATACTCCAAATGCGGCCGGACCAGAGTTCTGTACAGCTGCAACATGACCTCTCGACTCCGGAACACAATCCCTCTACCAATAAAGGCCAACACTCCATAGGCCTTCGTCACAATCCTGACCTCTATACTCTCATTCTCCCTTACCCTAAAACTACAATCCAGGTTCCCATGCCCCTGCTGCATTAGTTTAAACCCCCCCAAAGAGCACTAACAAATCTCCCCCTCAGGATATTTGTGCCCCGCAGGTTCAGATGTAGACTATCCTGTCTGTAGAGGTCCCACCTTCCCCAGAAAGAGCCCCAGTTATCTAGAAATCTGAATCCCTCCCGCCTGCACCATCCCTGTAGCCACGTGTTTAATTGCTCTCTCTCCCTATTCCTCATCTCACTATCACGTGGCACGGGCAACAACCCAGAGATAACAACTCTGTTTGTTCTAGTTCTGAGCTTCCATCCTAGCTCCCTGAAAGCCTGCCTGACATCCTTATCCCCTTTCCTACCTATGTCGTTAGTGCCAATGTGGACCACGACTTGGGGCTGCTCCCCCTCCCCCTTAAGGACCCGGAAAACACGATCTGAGACATCACGTACCCTTGCACCTGGGAGGCAACATACCAAACGTGAGTCTCTCACGCTCCCACAAAATCTCCTATCTGTGTCCCTGACTATCGAGTCCCCGATTACTAATGCTCTGCTCCTCTCCCCACTTCCCTTCTGAGCAACAGGGACAGACTCCGTGCCAGAGGCCCGTACCCCATGGCTTACCCCTGGTAAGTCCCCCCCCCCACAAGTATCCAAAGCGGTATACTTGTTTCTCAGGGGAACGACCGCAGGGGATCCTTGCACTGACTGCTTTTTCCCAGTCCCTCTTACAGTTACCCATCTATCTCCAATCTTTGGTGTAACTAATTCCCTGAAGCTGCTATCTATGACCCCCTCTGCCTCCCGAATGATCCGAAGTTCTTCCAACTCCAGCTCCAGTTCCCTAACTCGGTCTTGGAGGAGCTGGAGATGGCAGCACTTCCTGCAGGTAAAATCAGCAGGGACACTAACAGCATCCCTCACCTCAAACATCCTGCAGGAGGAACATTGCACTCCCTTCCCTGCCATCCCTCTAACTTTCTACCTGTTGATTCCCAAATTTCTTTCGCACGTAAAAAGAAGTTATTTTATTTAGCTTGCAAGCTTGATTCATTTCATAGAAACATAAGAGACATCCAGTCTCCTATATCCCAGAAAGCGAATGAACAAAGAGACAAAGGGATCTCTGCAAATCAATTCAAATGGTATCAAGTTTCACATACTCGACGCCCATTGGTCAGCCTATATCCCTCCTGACCTGTTTGATCTATTCTGATTGGCTCACTTCCAATCCCTTTCTCTGGCCCCTATCAATGCAGCATCACTCTCGTAGACACACCTCTTCCTGCTTTTTCCATGCGGTCTCAAATCCCTTTGTCTCTATCTGCCAGAATGAAAGTGGCTTATTTCTACATTACATTAACTAATATCCCTAAAGTAACTATTTTATATCACATTCGTCATTCCCTCCTTTTATCATTCCATGATAACCGAACTATCCAATCCATAGCTACGGTTCCTCATCTAAAAAGATCCGTCGCTGCATTTCCAATTCCTGTCTTAGCCCCCCTTCATCTGCCTCACCCTCATGGATTTTAACAGTTAAATTTTTTTTTTCGGTGATTGGGGCGGTGATCTGATCCAGTGCACCCCGCATTCTACCCATCACACATTTAAGGATGGCCAGGCCCACAAAGATGCAGCCGATAGCTACCACTAGATACATGGCCATATTTATCAACCAGTCCTTCCATCCTCCAAATCCCCAGTTACCCCAAGAGCCAGGATCCTGCATCCCGTCCAAGTGATCCCGTATGCGATCCATAGATTTAGTGATGTTAGCGGTCAAGTCCTGAACTCCCATGATACACTTGCCCTGTACTATGGCGCATACCCCATCCTCACGGGCCAGAAGATAGTCAAGAGCATACCGGTTATGCATTGCAAACAACCGTAGCTGAGACAACTCCTTGGTTATTGCCCCGAGGGCTCCCAAGGTTTCATTTCCCAAAATGGTAAGGCCGCAAATAAAATAATTCCGATCACTGACAGCCAAGGAACCCCCCACACCTCCCAGTTTATCCAACTTTGAAATGCCCATTCGGGCCGCCCAGCAATGCGGAAAGCCCTAGTCCCAACAGTGATATGAGAGACATTCGCCCAGCCACAGAGGAGCTGGAGGCCGGCGTTCAATGGAACGCAAGTGGTGTTGTAACAAACGCATTGGCCAGACGCCTGGGTGATATGGCACCTCCTGTCCGTACAGGTGGGGAACAGACATGTTATATTCGTGTCCACCTCTACCAGCAAACAGCCGTATCCTTCACTGCTGAAACAATTCTCGTACGACCGGGAATCCCTATTGGGAGTGAAGTGGCTAGGTATATACGCCCTCCACCGTCGCAGCCTATCATACTGTGAATGGGAATTATCCCAAGGAAGGGGAAGGCAAATAGCCGGTGGTGCTGAACCCGGATCGTAAGGAAGAGTGACTTGCTCGGGCAGTGGTTCGGAATGCTGACAATGAACCACCGTTTGGGGAGTGCCCCAAAGCGATGAAACAGAAAATAACCTAGACACCGCTGCGGGGTTTGGGTAGCAGACAACCCGTCCCTGGCCATACAAGCGGTGGTAAATCTGGTAGAAGAGATTCATACTACCCGGGTTTTCCTCAGTTTGGCCTTTAACTAACTTAAGTGTATCTCCCGGTAACCTACGTTCTAGCTGTACTTCCCTTCTCACACGCCCCGTCCTCTCTCTAGTCCCTCTCTCTTTCTCATAGCCTCTTCCTACACTCTTCTGACAGCCTGATTTTACCTTTATTGTACCACTCTTAACACATCCAAAATCGAATTTACATGTATTCCGAAAACAAGGCAATGTCCATATAATGTTCCCTTCCCATCGCCGGGACCGGTGCAACTGCTTCATGACTCCTGCATTCTCCTTAACTTTGATGACCTTCCATGAGTCGATACCATGTCCTCGTATATGGGGGCAGCGAAGAACATCACCTTTGCATAGGTGATGTATCCTTGTAGATTGGTTGGGGCTACACAGATACATAATATTCCCCTTTTCCATGTCCATCGCCAATAACATGCCAAGCGAAGTGAGGCCAAATATCAGACAGACGATGCGTAGCCACTCCATCATGCTCCACACCTGTAAAATAGCACTGGAGAAGGGAGGCAGGTTAGTATCCGACCTTTTACAGTAGTGGAGATGGACTCAATTTACAGTGATGTAGGTGGACCCAAGCACTCCGCCCCTCCACTTTAACTGCTGTGGGGGTGGTAAGGAGAACTTGGAAGGGCCCGTCCCATCGCGGCTCCGACCCCTTCCTAGTCCAATTTTTGACCATGACATAACTACCGGGCTGGACTGAAAGTGAGCTAGGTACTGGGGGCAATGGCTGGTGAGCCGCGCGGACCTGGCCATGGAGTTCCTTGAGCACTTGCGTGAGGGCTAGAACATAGGTGGTCATTTCTTCAGTCATCTGGTGAAACTGAACCAGTCTGGGAACCTGCAGGCTCCAGGGAGTTCTAAGAGGCCTGCCATAAAGAATCTCGGTGGGAGAGAGCCGGGCTGGTCCCGCAGGTGTAACCCGCAGCTGGAAGAGGGCAACGGGGAGCAACTTAAGCCATGTCAGTCCCGTGTCTGCTCTTAATTTAGCCAATTTAGTTTTGAGGGTCTGATTGTGTCTCTCAACCAACCCGGCCGCCTGCGGTCTGTACGCACAGTGTAACTGCTGGCGTATGCCCAACTGGGAGCAAAACTCCTTGTTAATTTGTCCAATAAAATGAGGCCCATTATCAGAACTTAACTGAGCTGGTATACCGTACCGGGGAATGATTTCCCTCATCAAGACTTTAACCACAGTAGCAGCTTTATTATCGGTAGTCGGATACGCCTCGACCCATCTGCTGAACACATCCACAATGACCAAAACATATTTATAACATTGACACCTTTCCAACTCAATGTAATCCATTTGGAGCGTCTCAAAGGGACCACTGGGCAACGGGGTTTGCCCCTTCCCACAAGGAATACCTTTTCCGGTGTTATATTGCTGACAAATCAAACACCGATTACTGATACTTTGGGCCAACCCCTGCATTTTAGGGTGCCACCAAGTGTCCAGCAACAAATCACTAGTCCCTCGAGCCCCACAATGAGTTGCAAAGTGTACACATTCAATGACCCATAAAGCCAGCACATCAGACATACAAGTCTGATGTGCAGGCGTGGTCCATAAAGAGGAAACAGAATCATATGTACAACCTAACCGTTTCCACATTTGTTTATCACTCTCAGGAGCGTCCTCCTGTAACCTTATGACGTCTTGGATGGTTGGCATTGACTTGTCAGAAGCAGACATATTTATAGTAGATCGTTAAGTCTGACTTAACATTTTAGGCACCATCACTTGCTGAATTTGCGCGGCTGTTCGCGCTGCACGATCTGCTCGTTCATTACCAACGTCAACTGGGGTTGTACCATTCGTGTGGGCAGCGCATTTAATAACGGAAATCTGCGCTGGCATAAGGAGGGCCTGCAGTAAGTCATTAACTAAACCCCGGTTGGATATTTGACCACACATAATCATGTCAGGTTGTTCTGACGAAATGTCACTCAAATCGCCCCTTATTGTGGTAGTTTCCTGAATCAAGGCTAAACAGTCGTGGCCAGGTGCGTCTTCATGGACAGGGGGACCGCTAAGAAAACAGGCTGGATTGATAGTGGTACAGTGGTTAAATGTCAGACGTGGATTGTTCAAAAGGTATATCTCATACCTATTCTGACGAGCTGCGGTAAGATGCTGAGTCTGCAGTTGCCTCAGTAGTGCGATGACCGAGTGGGAGCTATACACCGTAATATCCTGTTGGAGGGTGAGAGCATGTAACGGCTGTGCGATGGCATTGATTGAACGTAAATCCTGTACTAATCGGTACTGGTCTGGTTTGGCTGGTTTAGGCACAGCAAGTATAGGGGTGTTACATTCTGATTGGCAAGGGACCAAAATACCCTGTTTCAACAGCTCTTGAATTAATTTGTCTATTGATGGAGCAGCTTGAGATTTCAGGGGGTATTGTCGAATGGAAGGTAGCTTTACATGATCCTTAATCATCACCTTAATAGGTGTAACATTTGTCTTTCCCACTTGTGATGGGTATTCCGCCCAGACCTGTGGATTGACATATTCCAACTCATCATGTCCCCTGTGATGCTGCAGTCGAGTGTTAATCGTTTCAGGGACCTCAAAATATTTTATGGTAGTGCCGTCCGGCATGACTTGAAGTGCGTAGTCTGTTGGATCTGAATGATCCACTGCCCTCCTGACCATTCGCCCCATATCCCTGGCATGGTACTGGTCGTGGACCTGACGTGTAATATGAGGGCTTACCGAAGCTGACTGTGGCCATAAATGTGGTGATATTGTAACAAAATCGGCTGTACCTTCTTTTCCTGTGACTGTGGCTGTAACCTTGACTGGCCATTCGGTCTCAAGTAATGGCCGGTATTTGTCCTCCAACTCCCTGTTTCGTCCAGTTCTGTCATAGGCCAGGGTAACGTGATGCAGTGACTGTTCAACGTCTAACGTCCACCACTGGGGGGTGATAGAAATATAGCACTGTTGTCTCATCCTCCTCTTCGCTGATCCACCCACCCAAAGTCACTATATTGGGGCTCCTGCTGGTAAACTACCATTTCTGCCGCTTGTTGGGGTCGCAGATCATCCTTTTTCATTACATACTCAGTCTTAACCTTTGTAACTGAGCCTCCTTCTTGGCCTACACCCTCCTTCCAGTAAAATCTGACTGCCCTTGCCATCTGGGAAGGGTCGTTCTCTGTCCAATTCATGTTATTACATTTCACAGCAGTAACCACAGAAGGTGGTAGGCAATGCATTAACATAGCACAGTATTGAGGGGAATTCTGACCATTTTGATACAGCAAATCGCCTGACTGCCCCCGGTAGATTTCATTAAAACGCTCCAGAAATTCCTCTGGCTCTTCAGTCTTCCTAGGTTTTAGGTCTAAGATAACAGAAAGATTTATGGGCCTTTGAAATGTGCTATTCAACGCATTCAAGATCTGTGTCCTTCTTTTCTCTATTTGCTCTTTTTTTTTAAAACTTAAAAATGTTTGAAAATTCAAATTGAATTACTGCAACGTGCAAGCTTAGCTCTGATCTCAACTCAGAACTAAATTTACAATTTGCTTAACACAAACTTGTATAACATTTACAACTTAATTATTTCTTCATCTTAACAATTTTTCTTTTAACAAGTTTTTTTTCTTTTACATACACATAAGTATTAGCAAAATCAACTATCATCTCCAGACTGACACTTTTTAAAATGGTGTCCATGATCTTCTTTAAGTTTCTATTAATCTCCAGATAAAATGAGATAAACCTTATTTCAAGTAAGTAAAACTTAAGATTCTGGCAATTTCAATCAATTGCTTTCGAAAATAATAACTTTTATCAAAGAGGTGGAGAAACCCACTGGTTTCCTTTAATTAATTCAAAACGTAACTTTGCTGGTGTTCACTGACTCAAAGGAAAGGTATCCGATTACACTACAGGCTGCTGCTGTTATCTCAAAGCCTGAGTGAGAAGCACTGTCTGTTTTCAACTTTGCCTGCTGCTGTTAACCCTTTGAGAGACTTCTGCTTCAACCAATATGCAGCATTCCCCACAATCTCAACTAGACCTCGGAACTGCGTTTTTCGCCAATACAGTCCAAGGAGACAATTTTAGCTTAATCAACTATATATTTAAAACACTCACACATAGAGTTGAACCATCTTCAGATTTAAAAACAGTTATACTGGACTGAACCTTCATCTACTGAAGTCACATCAGCCATAAAAACACTTGTACTTGACTGAACCTCCATCTACTGAAGTCACATCAGCCTCTGAACCCTTATACTTGGAATTGAATCATCATTTGAGATGTCCCATCAACCCAAAACCCTAACCCAAGCCGAAACAACAATATGAAATCCCATCAATTAAATTGCTAATCCCCAGACTGACCTGTGATTTCGTCGAGGCGGTCTTTCTGTGCCAACCGCGAGTGACCAGACTAATCAGACGATAAGAAGAGGGGAACAATCAATGCGCGGTCGTTTTCCAGTTCTACATTGAGGGCCCTTTGTTCCCCATCCTCCTGTTCATAATCAGTCTTATTCTGATTTCGCAGTTGGATCAGGACCGCCCTGAGAAATCCCGGTTTTCGGCACCAAATGTTGATTCCCAAATTTCTTTCTCCGTCAGTCTGGCCTCAATAAAAGTCGAGATGGATTTGCACGTAAAAAGAAGTTATTTTATTTAGCTTGCAAGCTTGATTCATTTCATAGAAACATAAGAGACATCCAGTCTCCTATATCCCAGAAAGCGAATGAACAAAGAGACAAAGGGATCTCTGCAAATCAATTCAAATGGTATCAAGTTTCACATACTCGACGCCCATAGATCAGCCTATGTCCCTCCTGACCTGTTTGATCTATTCTGATTGGCTCACTTCCAATCCCTTTCTCTGGCCCCTATCAATGCAGCATCACTCTCGTAGACACACCTCTTCCTGCTTTTTCCATGTGGTCTCAAATCCCTTTGTCTCTATCTGCCAGAATCAAAGTGGCTTATTTCTACATTACATTAACTAATATCCCTAAAGTAACTATTTTATATCACATACGTCATACCAAGATCTGGCTAACAACTAAATTAAATTTTTTATATAAAAAAATATTAATAACAATAATAAAATATGGTACTTACCTCACACCAATGGGTTTTATTATTAGGTTAGAGGAGGAGGGCGGGTGGGAGACACTACACGTGTAGTGTCTCGGGTTTCCTCTCCACCAGAATTTATTGGTGAGGGTCTTCCCAGACGTCCGCGGGTCGACTTCCTGTTCCCACCTTAAAGACTAAAATTAAAAAAAAAAAAATTTAAAGGAGAGACTTACCTCCCAGAAATCACTTCCGCACTGCCCCCGCTGAAATGGACTAGCCTGCTCCGCTCCTGCTGAAATCGACTTGGCCTGCAAGGTAAGTAAGTAGTTAATCAGCACTTACCTCACCCAGGCAGCGACCTTTTAAACGGTCCCCTCTGCCTCGCAGCTCCCGCGCTTTTTCAAATTCCCGCGCTGTTTCTAAGGTCCCGGCTCTCACTCCCGAACTACACAGCTGACCTGCAAGGTAAGTAAGTTGTTAATCAACTGATGAAAACAAATGGGTCGAGTTGGGGTGGAGCTAATCATCAGAAGTTGTTGAATTCGATGTTGAGACGGGAAGGCTGTAGCCTGCCTAACCGGAAGATGAGATGTTGTTCCTCCAGTTTGCGTTGAGCTTCACTGGAACATTGCAGCAGGCCAAGAGCAGACATGTGGGAATGGGAGCAGGGTCTTGTATTAAAATGGCAGCAACGGGAAGGTCAGGGTCCTGAATGCACACAGACCGAAGATGCTCAGCAAAGCGATCACCCAGTCTGCGTTTGGTCTCTCCGATATAGAGGAGACATTTATAGTAGAAATCTAGTGCTAGGAAACAGATAGTTTTTTTTTAAAATAAATATTTTATTGAAAATTTTTGGTCAACCAACACAGTACATTGTGTATCCTTTACACATTATAACAACACAGATAACAATGACCTATTTTATATGAACAAAAAAAAACAAAACAAAAAAAAAAAAATATTAAATAACAAAAATGAAAACTAGCCCTAATTGGCAACTGCCTTGTCACAAGCTACACCCCCCCCCGCGCACCCCCCCCCCATCCCTCCCCCCCCCCCAAATCCTGGGCTGCTGCTGCTGCCTTCTTTTTTTCCCCCCATCTATCTATCAGGAAACAGATAGTTAACAGTAACTTAAATTTTTTTTAAACTTTTAACTTTAATTTACTAATTAATTGACGCAATGTCAGTTAGAGAGGTGCAGTGCTCTGACTGTGAGATGTGGCAGGTCCGGGAGGCTTCCAGCGTCCCGGATGGCTTCATCTGCAGAAAGTGCACCCAACTAGAGCTCACAGACCGCATGGTTCGGTTGGAGCAGCAATTGGATGCACTCAGGAGCATGCAGGTGGCGGAAAGCGTCATAGATCGCAGTTATATAAATGTGGTCACACCCAAGGTGCAGGCAGAGAAATGGGTGACCACCAGAAAGGGCAGGCAGTCAGTGCAGGAATTCCCTGTGGTTGTCCCCCTCTCGAACAGGTATACCCCTTTGGATACTGTCGGGGGGGGATAGCCTATCAGGGGAAAACAGCAGCAGCCAGAGCAGTAGCACCACGGCTGGCTCTGATGTTCAGCAGGGAGGGTCAAAGCGCAGAAGAGCAATAGTCATAGGGGACTCTATAGTCAGGGGCACAGATAGGCGCTTCTGTGGACGTGAAAGAGACTCCAGGATGGTATGTTGCCTCCCTGGTGCCAGGGTCCAGGATGTCTCTGAACGGGTCGAGGGCATCCTGAAGGGGGAGGGCAAACAGGCAGAGGTCGTTGTACATATTGGTACTAACGACATAGGCAGGAAGGGGCATGAGGTCCTGCAGCAGGAGTTCAGGGAGCTAGGCAGAAAGTTAAAAGACAGGACCTCGAGGGTTGTAATCTCAGGATTACTCCCTGTGCCACGTGCCAGTGAGGCTAGAAATAGGAAGATAGAGCAGCTAAGGCATAATTGGGGCAAGGCCAATTTTGATGGTATCAGACAGGAACTTGCAGAGGTAGATTGGGGGAGACTATTGGCAGGCAAAGGGACGGCTGGTAAATGGGAGGCTTTTAAAAATGTGTTAACCAGGGTGCAGGGTAAGCACATTCCCTTTAGAGTGAAGGGCAAGGCTGGTAGAAGTAGGGAACCCTGGATGACTCGAGATATTGAGACTCTGGTCAAAAAGAAGAAGGAGGCATATGACGTACATAAGCAACTGGGATCAAGTGGATCCCTTGAAGAGTATAGAGATTGTCGAAATAGAGTTAAGAGGGAAATCAGGAGGGCAAAAAGGGGACGTGAAATTGCTTTGGCAAATAATGCAAGGGAGAATCCAAAGAGATTCTACAGATACATAAAGGGGAAAAGAGTAACTCGGGACAGAGTCGGGCCTCTTAAGGATCAACAAGGACATCTATGTGCAGAGCCACAAGAGTTGGGTGAGATCCTGAATGAATATTTCTCATCGGTATTCACGGTGGAGAAAGGCATGGATGTTAGGAAACTAAGGGAAATAAATAGTGATGTCTTGAGAAGTGTGCATATTACAGAGGAGGAGGTGCTGGAAGTCTTAAAGCGCATCAAGGTAGATAAATCCCCGGGACCTGATGAAATGTATCCCAGGATGTTGTGGGAGGCTAGGGAGGAAATTGCGGGTCCCCTAACCGAGATATTTGAATCATCGGCAGCCACAGGTGAGGTGCCTGAAGATTGGAGAGTGGCGAATGTTGTGCCCTTGTTTAAGAAGGGCAGCAGGGAAAAGCCTGGGAACTACAGACCGGTGAGCCTAACATCTGTAGTAGGTAAGTTGCTGGAAGGTATTCTGAGAGACAGGATCTACAAGCATTTAGAGAGGCAAGGACTGATTCGGGGCAGTCAGCATGGCTTTGTGCGTGGAAAATCATGTCTCAGAAATTTGATTGAGTTTTTTGAGGGAGTGACCAAGAAGGTAGATGAGGGCAGTGCAGTAGACGTTGTCTACATGGACTTTAGCAAAGCCTTTGACAAGGTACCGCATGGTAGGTTGTTGCAGAAGGTTAAAGCTCACGGGATCCAGGGTGAGGTTGCCAATTGGATTCAAAATTGGCTGGACGACAGAAGGCAGAGGGTGGTTGTAGAGGGTTGTTTTTCAAACTGGATGCCTGTGACCAGTGGTGTGCCTCAGGGATCGGTGCTGGGTCCACTGTTATTTGTGATTTATATTAATGATTTGGATGAGAATTTAGGAGGCATGGTTAGTAAGTTTGCAGATGACACCAAGATTGGTGGCACAGTGGATAGTGAAGAAGGTTATCTAGGATTGCAACGGGATCTTGATCAATTAGGCCAGTGGGCCGACGAATGGCAGATGGAGTTTAATTTAGATAAATGTGAGGTGATGCATTTTGGCAGATCGAATCAGGCCAGGACCTACTCAGTTAATGGTATGGCGTTGGGGAGAGTTATAGAACAAAGAGATCTAGGAGTACAGGTTCATAGCTCCTTGAAGGTGGAGTCGCAGGTGGACAGGGTGGTGAAGAAGGCATTCGGCATGCTTGGTTTCATTGGTCAGAACATTGAATACAGGAGTTGGGACGTCTTGTTGAAGTTGTACAGGACATTGGTACGGCCACACTTGGAATACTGTGTGCAGTTCTGGTCACCCTATTATAGAAAGGATATTATTAAACTAGAAAGAGTGCAGAAAAGATTTACTAGGATGTTGCCGGGACGTGATGGTTTGAGTTATAAGGAGAGGCTGGATAGACTGGGACTTTTTTCCCTGGAGCGTAGGAGGCTTAGGGGTGATCTTATAGAGGTCTATAAAATAATGAGGGGCATAGATAAGGTAGATAGTCAACATCTTTTCCCAAAGGTAGGGGAGTCTAAAACTAGAGGGCATAGGTTGAAGGTGAGAGGGGAGAGATTCAGAAGGGCCCAGAGGGGCAATTTCTTCACTCAGAGGGTAGTGAGTGTCTGGAATGGGCTGCCAGAGGTAGTAGTAGAAGCGGGTACAATTGTGTCTTTTAAAAAGCATTTAGATGGTTACATGGGTAAGATGGGTATAGAGGGTTATGGGCCAAGTGCGGGCAACTGGGACTAGCTTAATGGTAAAAACTGGGCGGCATGGACTGGTTGGGCCGAAGGGCCTGTTTCCATGCTGTAAACTTCTATGATTCAAGGTGCCATGGGTGATGGGAGAGGTACTGGGTATGGTGGAGGAGTGGACTAGATTATCTCGGAGGGAACAGTCTCTGCGGAATGCTGACCGAGGGAGTGAAGGGAAGATGTGTTTGGTGGTGGCATCACGCTGGAGTTGGCGAAAATGGCGGAGGACGGAGGCTGGTGGGATGAAATGTGAGAACGAGGGGGGGGCTGTGTCCTTGTTCTGGGAGGGAGTGGAGGGGGCGGGCAGCTGCAGAATGCTCAACTGATAAAGGCAAGTGCCCCATATGACTTTTTCACCTCCCTATTAACCTGCCCTTCTGCCTTCAGAGATCCATTTACAAACACGCCAAGGTCCCTTTGTTCTTTGGAACTTCCCAGTGTGGTGCCATTCATTGAATATTTCCTTGTTAAATTGCTCCTTCCAAAGTGTAACACCTCACACTTTTCAGGGTTAAATTCCAGCTGCCACGTTTCCGCCCATTTCACCATCCCGTCGATATCTTCCTGTAACCCAAGACACTCACTCTCACTGTTACCCACCCGGCCAATCTTTGTGTCATCGCAAACTTGTTGATCCTCCTCCCCACATAGTCATCTGTCGTTTATATAAATGATGAACAATAGGGGACCCAGCACGGATCCCTGTGGTACCCCACTGGACACTGGTTTCCAGTCACTAACGCAGCCGTCTGTCATCACCCTCTGTCTCCTACAGCTCAGCCAGCTTTGAATCCACCTGATCAGGTTCCCCTGTATCCCAGGTACATTTGCCTTCTTTATATCTCCCATGTGGGGCCTTGTCAAAAGGCTTTGCTGAAATCCATGTAAACTACATCAACTGCACTACCCTCATCTACACACCCGGTCACATGCTCAAAAATTCAATCGGATTTGTTAAACGTGACCTCCCTGTGACACAGCCACGCTGACTATTCCTGATCAAACCTTGGCTCTCCAAGTGGACACCCCTCCCCGCCCTGTCCCTCCGCCCCACCCCTCCCCACCCTGTGCCCCTCCCCACCCTGTCCCTCCCCCTTCCCCGCCCTGTCCCTCCCCCTCTGCGCCCCTCCCCACCCTGTCCCTCTGCCCCCCCCGCCCTGTCCCTCCGCCCCACCCCTCCCCACCCTGTCCCTCCCCCCTCTGCGCCCCTCCCCACCCTGTCCCTCCCCCTTCCCCGCCCTGTCCCTCCCCCTCTGCGCCCCTCCCCACCCTGTCCCTCTGCCCCCCCCCGCCCTGTCCCTCCGCCCCACCCCTCCCCACCCTGTCCCTCCCCCCTCTGCGCCCCTCCCCACCCTGTCCCTCCCCTTCCCCGCCCTGTCCCTCCGCCCCCCCCGCCCTGTCCCTCCCCTTCCCCGCCCTGTCCCTCCGCCCCCCGCCCTGTCCCTCCCCCTCCCCGCCCTGTCCCTCCCCCTCCCCGCCCTGTCCCTCCCCCTCCCCGCCCCTCCCCACCCTGTCCCTCCGCCCCCCACCCTGTCCACCCCGCCCCGCCCTGTCCCTCCCCCTCCCCACCCCATCCCTGCCCCCCCTCCCCTCCCCCTCCCGGTCCCCCCTCCCCTCCCCTCCCCTCCCCTCCCCCCCTCCCTCCCCTCCCCTCCCCCCCTCCCTCCCCTCCCCCCCTCCCTCCCCTCCCCCCTCCCACCCCTCCCCCCTCCCTCCCCTCCCCCCACCCCCCTCCCCCTCCCTCCCCCCCTCCCCATCCCAGCCCCCTCCCCTCCCCATCCCCCTCCCCTCCCCATCCCCCTCCCCTCCCCTCCCCATCCCCCGCCCCTCCCCTCCCCATCCCCCTCCCCTCCCCTCCCCATCCCCCTCCCCTCCCCATCCCCTCCCCATCCCCCTCCCCTCCCCTCCCCATCCCTGTCCCCCCCTCCCCTCCCCTCCCCATCCCTGTCCCCCCCTCCCCATCCCTGTCCCCCCCTCCCCATCCCTGTCCCCCCCCCTCCCCATCCCTGTCCCCCCTCCCCCTCCCTGTCCCTCCTCCCCCTCCCTGTCCCCCTCCCTGTCCCCCCTCCCTGTCCCCCCTCCCCCTCCCCCCTCCCCCTCCCTGTCCCCCCTCCCCCTCCCTGTCGCCCCTCCCCCTCCCCCTCCTGTCCCCCCTCCCCCTCCCCCTCCCTGTCCCCCCTCCCCCTCCCTGTCCCCCTCCCCCTCCCTGTCCCCCTCCCCCTCCCTGTCCCCCTCCCCCTCCCCCTCCCTGTCCCCCTCCCCCTCCCTGTCCCCCTCCCCCTCCCTGTCCCCCTCCCTGTCCCCCCTCCCCCTCCCTGTCCCCCTCCCCCTCCCTGTCCCCCTCCCTGTCCCCCCTCCCCCTCCCTGTCCCCCCTCCCCCTCCCCCTCCCTGTCCCCCCTCCCCCCTCCCCCTCCCCCCTCCCCCCTCCCCCTCCCCCCTCCCCCTCCCCTCCCCTCCCCCCTCCCTCCCCTCCCCCCCTCCCTCCCCTCCCCCCTCCCACCCCTCCCCCCTCCCTCCCCCTCCCCCCACCCCCCTCCCCCCTCCCTCCCCCCCTCCCCATCCCATCCCCCTCCCCTCCCCATCCCATCCCCCTCCCCTCCCCATCCCCCTCCCCTCCCCATCCCCCTCCCCTCCCCTCCCCATCCCCCTCCCCTCCCCTCCCCATCCCCCTCCCCTCCCCTCCCCATCCCCCTCCCCTCCCCATCCCCTCCCCATCCCCCTCCCCTCCCCTCCCCATCCCCTCCCCTCCCCATCCCTGTCCCCCCCTCCCCTCCCCTCCCCATCCCTGTCCCCCCCTCCCCATCCCTGTCCCCCCCTCCCCATCCCTGTCCCCCCCTCCCCATCCCTGTCCCCCCTCCCCCTCCCTGTCCCTCCTCCCCCTCCTGTCCCCCTCCCTGTCCCCCCTCCCTGTCCCCCCTCCCCCTCCCTGTCCCCCTCCCTGTCCCCCCTCCCTGTCCCCCCTCCCCCTCCCCCCTCCCCCTCCCTGTCCCCCCTCCCCCTCCCCCTCCCTGTCCCCCCTCCCCCTCCCCCTCCCTGTCCCCCCTCCCCCTCCCCCTCCCTGTCCCCCCTCCCCCTCCCCCTCCCTGTCCCCCCTCCCCCTCCCCCTCCCTGTCCCCCCTCCCCCTCCCTGTCCCCCTCCCCCTCCCTGTCCCCCTCCCCCTCCCCCTCCCTGTCCCCCTCCCCCTCCCTGTCCCCCTCCCCCTCCCTGTCCCCCTCCCTGTCCCCCCTCCCCCTCCCTGTCCCCCCTCCCCCTCCCCCCTCCCCCTCCCCCCTCCCCCTCCCTGTCCCCCCTCCCCCCCTCCCCCTCCCCCCTCCCCCCTCCCCCTCCCCCTCCCCCTCCCCCCTCCCCCTCCCCCCTCCCCCTCCCCCTCCCCCTCCCCCCTCCCCCTCCCCCTCCCCCTCCCCTCTCCCCCTCCCCTCTCCCCCTCCCCTCTCCCCCTCCCCTCTCCCCCTCCCCTCTCCCCCTCCCCTCTCCCCCTCCCCTCTCCCCCTCCCCCTCCCCTCTCCCCCTCCCCTCTCCCCTCCCCTCTCCCCCTCCCCTCTCCCCCTCCCCTCTCCCCCTCCCCCTCCCCTCTCCCCCTCCCCTCTCCCCCTCCCCCTCCCCTCTCCCCCTCCCCTCCCGTCCCCCTCCCCGTCCCCCTTCCCCTCCCTGTCCCCCCTCCCCCTCCCTGTCCCCCCCTCCCCCTCCCTGTCCCCCCTCCCCCTCCCTGTCCCCCCTCCCCCCTCCCTGTCCCCCCTCCCCCCTCCCTGTCCCCCCTCCCCCTCCCTGTCCCCCCTCCCTGTCCCCCCTCCCTGTCCCCCCTCCCTGTCCCCCCTCCCTGTCCCCCCTCCCGCCCTCCCTGTCCCCCCTCCCCCCCTCCCTGTCCCCCCTCCCCCCTCCCTGTCCCCCCTCCCCCCCTCCCTGTCCCCCCTCCCCCCCCTCCCTGTCCCCCCTCCCTGTCCCCCCCCCTGCCCTGTCCCCCCCCCTGCCCTGTCCCCCCCCTGCCCTGTCCCCCTCCCTGTCCCCCCTCCCTGTCCCCCCTCCCTGTCCCCCCTCCCTGTCCCCCCTCCCCCTCCCTGTCCCCCCCTCCCTGTCCCCCCTCCCCCTCCCTGTCCCCCCTCCCCCTCCCTGTCCCCCCTCCCCCTCCCTGTCCCCCCCTCCCCCCCTCCCTGTCCCCCCTCCCCCCTCCCTGTCCCCCCTCCCCCCTCCCTGTCCCCCCTCCCCCCTCCCTGTCCCCCCTCCCCCTCCCTGCCCCCCCTCCCTGTCCCCCCTCCCCCTCCCTGCCCCCCCCTCCCTGTCCCCCCTCCCCCTCCCTGCCCCCCCTCCCCCTCCCTGCCCCCCCTCCCCCTCCCTGCCCCCCCTCCCCCTCCCTGTCCCCCCCTCCCCCTCCCTGTCCCCCCTCCCCCTCCCTGTCCCCCCCTCCCCCTCCCTGTCCCCCCTCCCCCTCCCTGTCCCCCCTCCCCCTCCCTGTCCCCCCTCCCCCTCCCTGTCCCCCCTCCCCCTCCCTGTCCCCCCTCCCCCTCCCTGTCCCCCCTCCCCCTCCCTGTCCCCCCTCCCCCTCCCTGTCCCTCTCCCCGTCCCCCCTCCCCCTCCCCCTCCCTGTCCCCCCTCCCCCTCCCTGTCCCCCCTCCCCCTCCCTGTCCCCCCTCCCCCTCCCTGTCCCCCCTCCCCCTCCCTGTCCCCCCTCCCCCTCCCTGTCCCCCCTCCCCCTCCCTGTCCCCCCTCCCCCTCCCCCCTCCCCTCCCCCTCCCTGTCCCCCTCCTCCTCCCTGTCCCCCCTCCCCCTCCCTGTCCCCCCTCCCCCCTCCCTGTCCCCCCTCCCCCCTCCCTGTCCCCCCTCCCCCCTCCCTGTCCCCCCTCCCCCCTCCCTGTCCCCCCTCCCCCCTCCCTGTCCCCCCTCCCCCCTCCCTGTCCCCCCTCCCCCCTCCCTGTCCCCCCTCCCCCCTCCCTGTCCCCCCTCCCCCCTCCCTGTCCCACCTCCCCCCCTCCCTGTCCCCCCTCCCCCCCTCCCTGTCCCCCCTCCCCCTCCCTGCCCCCCCTCCCCCTCCCTGCCCCCTCCCCCTCCCTGTCCCCCCTCCCCCTCCCTGTCCCCCCTCCCCCTCCCTGTCCCCCCTCCCCCTCCCTGTCCCCCCTCCCCCTCCCTGTCCCCCCTCCCCCTCCCTGTCCCCCCCTCCCCCTCCCTGTCCTCCCTCCCCCTCCCTGTCCCCCTCCCCCTCCCTGTCCCCCTCCCGTCCCCCCTCCCCGTCCCCCCTCCCCCTCCCCGTCCCCCCTCCCCCTTCCCGTCCCCCCTCCCCCTCCCCTCCCTGTCCCCCCTCCCCCTCCCCCTCCCTGTCCCCCCTCCCCCTCCCCCTCCCTGTCCCCCCTCCCCCTCCCTGTCCCCCCTCCCCCTCCCCCCTCCCCCTCCCTGTCCCCCCTCCCCCTCCCT
>NW_027309162.1:35000-49657 GCF_047496885.1 Scyliorhinus torazame | reverse complement strand
TCTCTCTCCCGACTGCTCTCCCCCCGACTGCTCTCCCCCCGACTGCTCTCCCCCGACTGCTCTCCCCCACTGATCTCCCCCGACTGCTCTCCCCGACTGCTCTCCCCGACTGCTCTCCCCGACTGCTCTCCCCGACTGCTCTCCCCGACTGCTCTCACCCGACTGCTCTCCCCCGGCTGCTCTCCCCCGACTGCTCTCCCCCGACTGCTCTCCCCCGACTGCTCTCCCCGACGGCTCTCCCCCGACTGCTCTCCCCCGACTGCTCTCCCCCGACTGCTCTCCCCCGACTGCTCTCCCCGACGGCTCTCCCCCGACTGCTCTCCCCCGACTGCTCCCCCCCGACTGCTCCCACCCGACTGCTCTCCCCCGACTGCTCTCCCCCGACTGCTCTCCCCCGACTGCTCTCCCCCACTGCTCTCTCCGACGGCTCTCTCCCCCGACGGCTCTCCCCCCCCGACGGCTCTCCCCCGACGGCTCTCTTCCCCGAGGCTCTCCCCCGACGGCTCACTCCCCCGACGGCTCACTCCCCCGACGTCTCTCTCCCCCGACGGCTCTCTCCCCCGACGGCTCTCTCCCCCGACGGCTCTCTCCCCCGACGGCTCTCTCCCCGACGGCTCTCTCCCCGACGGCTCTCTCCCCCGACTGCTCTCCCCGACTGCTCTCCCCGACTGCTCTCCCCCGACTGCTCTCCCCCGACTGCTCTCACCCGGCTGCTCTCCCCCGACTGCTCACCCCCGACTGCTCACCCCGACGGCTCACCCCGACGGCTCACCCCCGACGGCTCTCTCCCCCGCCTGCTCTCCCCCGCCTGCTCTCCCCCGCCTGCTCTCCCCCGCCTGCTCTCCCCCGCCTGCTCTCCCCCGCCTGCTCTCCCCCGCCTGCTCTCCCCGACTGCTCTCCCCCGACTGCTCTCCCCCGACTGCTCTCCCCCGACTGCTCTCTCCCCGACTGCTCTCCCCCGACTGCTCTCCCCCGACTGCTCTCCCCCGACTGCTCTCCCCCGACTGCTCTCCCCGACTGCTCTCCCCCGACTGCTCTCCCCCGACTGATCTCTCTCTCTCTCTCCGACTGCTCTCCCCCGACTGCTCTCCCCCGACTGCTCTCCCCCGACTGCTCTCCCCCGACTGCTCTCCCCGACTGCTCTCCCCCGACTGCTCTCCCCGACTGCTCTCCCCCGACTGCTCTCCCCCGACTGCTCTCCCCCGACTGCTCTCCCCGACTGCTCTCCCCGACTGCTCTCCCCCGACTGCTCTCCCCCGACTTCTCTCCCCCGACTGCTCTCCCCGACTGCTCTCCCCCGACTGCTCTCCCCGACTGCTCTCCCCGACTGCTCTCCCCCGACTGCTCTCCCCCGACGGCTCTCTCCCCCGACGGCTCTCCCCCCGACGGCTCTCCCCCGACGGCTCTCTCCCCGCCTGCTCTCCCCCGCCTGCTCTCCCCCGCCTGCTCTCCCCCGCCTGCTCTCCCCCGCCTGCTCTCCCCGCCTGCTCTCCCCGACTGCTCTCCCCCGACTGATCTCTCTCTCTCTCCCGACTGCTCTCCCCCGACTGCTCTCCCCCGACTGCTCTCCCCCGACTGCTCTCCCCACTGATCTCCCCGACTGCTCTCCCCGACTGCTCTCCCCGACTGCTCTCCCGACTGCTCTCCCCGACTGCTCTCACCCGACTGCTCTCCCCCGCTGCTCTCCCCGACTGCTCTCCCCGACTGCTCTCCCCCGACTGCTCTCCCCGACTGCTCTCCCCGACGGCTCTCCCCCGACTGCTCTCCCCGACTGCTCTCCCCCGACTGCTCTCCCCCGACTGCTCTCCCCGACGGCTCTCCCCCGACTGCTCTCCCCCGACTGCTCCCCCCGACTGCTCCCACCCGACTGCTCTCCCCCGACTGCTCTCCCCCGACTGCTCTCCCCCGACTGCTCTCCCCCGACTGCTCTCCCCCACTGCTCTCTCCGACGGCTCTCTCCCCCGACGGCTCTCCCCCCCGACGGCTCTCCCCGACGGCTCTCTTCCCCGAGGGCTCTCCCCCGACGGCTCACTCCCCCGACGGCTCACTCCCCCGACGTCTCTCTCCCCCGACGTCTCTCTCCCCCGACGGCTCTCTCCCCGACGGCTCTCTCCCCCGACGGCTCACTCCCCCGACGGCTCACTCCCCCGACGGCTCTCTCCCCCGACGGCTCTCTACCCCGACGGCTCTCTCCCCCGACGGCTCTCCCCCCCGACGGCTCTCCCCCCGACGGCTCTCTCCCCCGACGGCTCTCTCCCCCGACGGCTCTCTCCCCGACGGCTCTCTCCCCGACGGCTCTCTCCCCCGACGGCTCTCCCCCCCCCGACGGCTCTCCCCCCCGACGGCTCTCCCCCCCGACGGCTCTCCCCCCCGACGGCTCTCCCCCCCGACGGCTCTCCCCCCCGACGGCTCTCCCCCCCGACGGCTCTCCCCCCGACTGCTCTCCCCCGACGGCTCTCCCCCCCCGACGGCTCTCCCCCGACGGCTCTCTCCCCCGACGGCTCTCCCCCCCCGACTGCTCACCCCCGACTGCTCACCCCCGACTGCTCACCCCCGACTGCTCACCCCCGACTGCTCACCCCCGACTGCTCACCCCCGACTGCTCTCCCCCGACTGCTCTCCCCCGACTGCTCTCCCCCGACTGCTCTCTCCCGACTGCTCCCCCCCGACTGCTCCCCCGACTGCTCTCCCCCGACTGATCTCTCTCTCTCTCTCCCGACTGCTCTCCCCCGACTGCTCTCCCCCGACTGCTCTCCCCCGACTGCTCTCCCCTGACTGCTCTCCCCCGACTGCTCTCCCCCGACTGCTCTCCCCCGACTGCTCTCCCCCGACTGCTCTCCCCCGACTGCTCTCCCCCGACTGCTCTCCCCCGAATGCTCTCCCCGACTGCTCTCCCCCGACTGCTCTCCCCCGACTGCTCTCCCCCGACTGCTCTCCCCGACTGCTCTCCCCCGACTGCTCTCCCCGACTGCTCTCCCCCGACTGCTCTCCCCCGACTGCTCTCCCCCGACGGCTCTCTCCCCCGACGGCTCTCCCCCCCGACGGCTCTCCCCCCCGACGGCTCTCCCCCGACGGCTCTCTCCCCCGCCTGCTCTCCCCCGCCTGCTCTCCCCCACCTGCTCTCCCCCGCCTGCTCTCCCCCGCCTGCTCTCCCCCGCCTGCTCTCCCCGACTGCTCTCCCCCGACTGATCTCTCTCTCTCTCCCGACTGCTCTCCCCCCGACTGCTCTCCCCCCGACTGCTCTCCCCCGACTGCTCTCCCCCACTGATCTCCCCCGACTGCTCTCCCCGACTGCTCTCCCCGACTGCTCTCCCCGACTGCTCTCCCCGACTGCTCTCACCCGACTGCTCTCCCCCGGCTGCTCTCCCCCGACTGCTCTCCCCCGACTGCTCTCCCCCGACTGCTCTCCCCGACGGCTCTCCCCCGACTGCTCTCCCCCGACTGCTCTCCCCCGACTGCTCTCCCCCGACTGCTCTCCCCGACGGCTCTCCCCCGACTGCTCTCCCCCGACTGCTCCCCCCCGACTGCTCCCACCCGACTGCTCTCCCCCGACTGCTCTCCCCCGACTGCTCTCCCCCGACTGCTCTCCCCCACTGCTCTCTCCGACGGCTCTCTCCCCCGACGGCTCTCCCCCCCCGACGGCTCTCCCCCGACGGCTCTCTTCCCCGAGGGCTCTCCCCCGACGGCTCACTCCCCCGACGGCTCACTCCCCCGACGTCTCTCTCCCCCGACGTCTCTCTCCCCCGACGGCTCTCTCCCTCGACGGCTCTCTCCCCCGACGGCTCACTCCCCCGACGGCTCACTCCCCCGACGGCTCACTCCCCCGACGGCTCTCTCCCCCGACGGCTCTCTACCCCGACGGCTCTCTCCCCCGACGGCTCTCCCCCCCGACGGCTCTCCCCCCCGACGGCTCTCTCCCCCGACGGCTCTCTCCCCCGACGGCTCTCTCCCCCGACGGCTCTCTCCCCCGACGGCTCTCTCCCCCGACGGCTCTCTCCCCCGACGGCTCTCCCCCCCCCCGACGGCTCTCCCCCCCGACGGCTCTCCCCCCCGACGGCTCTCCCCCCCGACGGCTCTCCCCCCGACTGCTCTCCCCCGACGGCTCTCCCCCCCGACGGCTCTCCCCCGACGGCTCTCTCCCCCGACGGCTCTCCCCCCCCGACTGCTCACCCCCGACTGCTCACCCCCGACTGCTCACCCCCGACTGCTCACCCCCGACTGCTCACCCCCGACTGCTCACCCCCGACTGCACTCCCCCGACTGCACTCCCCCGACTGCTCTCCCCCGACTGCTCTCCCCCGACTGCTCTCTCCCGACTGCTCCCCCCCGACTGCTCCCCCCCGACTGCTCCCCCCCGACTGCTCCCCCCCGACTGCTCCCCCCCGACTGCTCCCCGCCGACTGCTCACCCCCGACTGCTCACCCCCGACTGCTCCCCCCCCGACTGCTCCCCCCCGACTGCTCCCCCCCGACTACTCACCCCCGACTGCTCACCCCCGACTGCTCACCCCCGACTGCTCTCCCCCGACTGCTCTCCCCCGACTGCTCTCTCCCGACTGCTCTCTCCCGACTGCTCCCCCCCGACTGCTCCCCCCCGACTGCTCTCCCCTACTGATCTCCCCCGACTGCTCTCCCCGACTGCTCTCCCCGACTGCTCTCCCCGACTGCTCTCCCCGACTGCTCTCACCCGACTGCTCTCCCCCGGCTGCTCTCCCCCGACTGCTCTCCCCCGACTGCTCTCCCCCGACTGCTCTCCCCGACGGCTCTCCCCCGACTGCTCTCCCCCGACTGCTCTCCCCCGACTGCTCTCCCCCGACTGCTCTCCCCGACGGCTCTCCCCCGACTGCTCTCCCCCGACTGCTCCCCCCCGACTGCTCCCACCCGACTGCTCTCCCCCGACTGCTCTCCCCCGACTGCTCTCCCCCGACTGCTCTCCCCCACTGCTCTCTCCGACGGCTCTCTCCCCCGACGGCTCTCCCCCCCCGACGGCTCTCCCCCGACGGCTCTCTTCCCCGAGGGCTCTCCCCCGACGGCTCACTCCCCCGACGGCTCACTCCCCCGACGTCTCTCACCCCCGACGTCTCTCTCCCCCGACGTCTCTCTCCCCCGACGGCTCTCTCCCCCGACGGCTCTCTCCCCCGACGGCTCACTCCCCCGACGGCTCACTCCCCCGACGGCTCTCTCCCCCGACGGCTCTCTCCCCCGACGGCTCTCTACCCCGACGGCTCTCTCCCCCGACGGCTCTCCCCCCCGACGGCTCTCCCCCCCGACGGCTCTCTCCCCCGACGGCTCTCTCCCCCGACGGCTCTCTCCCCCGACGGCTCTCTCCCCCGACGGCTCTCTCCCCCGACGGCTCTCTCCCCCGACGGCTCTCCCCCCCCCGACGGCTCTCCCCCCCGACGGCTCTCCCCCCCGACGGCTCTCCCCCCCGACGGCTCTCCCCCCGACGGCTCTCCCCCCGACTGCTCTCCCCCGACGGCTCTCCCCCCCCGACGGCTCTCCCCCGACGGCTCTCTCCCCCGACGGCTCTCCCCCCCCGACTGCTCACCCCCGACTGCTCACCCCCGACTGCTCACCCCCGACTGCTCACCCCCGACTGCTCACCCCCGACTGCTCACCCCCGACTGCTCTCCCCCGACTGCTCTCCCCCGACTGCTCTCCCCCGACTGCTCTCTCCCGACTGCTCCCCCCCGACTGCTCCCCCGACTGCTCTCCCCCGACTGATCTCTCTCTCTCTCTCCCGACTGCTCTCCCCCGACTGCTCTCCCCCGACTGCTCTCCCCCGACTGCTCTCCCCCGACTGCTCTCCCCCGACTGCTCTCCCCCGACTGCTCTCCCCCGACTGCTCTCCCCCGACTGCTCTCCCCCGACTGCTCTCCCCCGACTGCTCTCCCCGACTGCTCTCCCCCGACTGCTCTCCCCCGACTGCTCTCCCCCGACTGCTCTCCCCGACTGCTCTCCCCCGACTGCTCTCCCCGACTGCTCTCCCCCGACTGCTCTCCCCCGACTGCTCTCCCCCGACGGCTCTCTCCCCCGACGGCTCTCCCCCCCGACGGCTCTCCCCCCCGACGGCTCTCCCCCGACGGCTCTCTCCCCCGCCTGCTCTCCCCCGCCTGCTCTCCCCCGCCTGCTCTCCCCCGCCTGCTCTCCCCCGCCTGCTCTCCCCCGCCTGCTCTCCCCGACTGCTCTCCCCCGACTGATCTCTCTCTCTCTCCCGACTGCTCTCCCCCCGACTGCTCTCCCCCCGACTGCTCTCCCCCGACTGCTCTCCCCCACTGATCTCCCCCGACTGCTCTCCCCGACTGCTCTCCCCGACTGCTCTCCCCGACTGCTCTCCCCGACTGCTCTCACCCGACTGCTCTCCCCCGGCTGCTCTCCCCCGACTGCTCTCCCCCGACTGCTCTCCCCCGACTGCTCTCCCCGACGGCTCTCCCCCGACTGCTCTCCCCCGACTGCTCTCCCCCGACTGCTCTCCCCCGACTGCTCTCCCCGACGGCTCTCCCCCGACTGCTCTCCCCCGACTGCTCCCCCCCGACTGCTCCCACCCGACTGCTCTCCCCCGACTGCTCTCCCCCGACTGCTCTCCCCCGACTGCTCTCCCCCACTGCTCTCTCCGACGGCTCTCTCCCCCGACGGCTCTCCCCCCCCGACGGCTCTCCCCCGACGGCTCTCTTCCCCGAGGGCTCTCCCCCGACGGCTCACTCCCCCGACGGCTCACTCCCCCGACGTCTCTCTCCCCCGACGTCTCTCTCCCCCGACGGCTCTCTCCCTCGACGGCTCTCTCCCCCGACGGCTCACTCCCCCGACGGCTCACTCCCCCGACGGCTCACTCCCCCGACGGCTCTCTCCCCCGACGGCTCTCTCCCCCGACGGCTCTCTTCCCCGAGGGCTCTCCCCCGACGGCTCACTCCCCCGACGGCTCACTCCCCCGACGTCTCTCTCCCCCGACGTCTCTCTCCCCCGACGGCTCTCTCCCTCGACGGCTCTCTCCCCCGACGGCTCACTCCCCCGACGGCTCACTCCCCCGACGGCTCACTCCCCCGACGGCTCACTCCCCCGACGGCTCTCTCCCCCGACGGCTCTCTACCCCGACGGCTCTCTCCCCCGACGGCTCTCCCCCCCGACGGCTCTCCCCCCCGACGGCTCTCTCCCCCGACGGCTCTCTCCCCCGACGGCTCTCTCCCCCGACGGCTCTCTCCCCCGACGGCTCTCTCCCCCGACGGCTCTCTCCCCCGACGGCTCTCCCCCCCCCGACGGCTCTCCCCCCCGACGGCTCTCCCCCCCGACGGCTCTCCCCCCCGACGGCTCTCCCCCCGACTGCTCTCCCCCGACGGCTCTCCCCCCCGACGGCTCTCCCCCGACGGCTCTCTCCCCCGACGGCTCTCCCCCCCCGACTGCTCACCCCCGACTGCTCACCCCCGACTGCTCACCCCCGACTGCTCACCCCCGACTGCTCACCCCCGACTGCTCACCCCCGACTGCACTCCCCCGACTGCACTCCCCCGACTGCTCTCCCCCGACTGCTCTCCCCCGACTGCTCTCTCCCGACTGCTCCCCCCCGACTGCTCCCCCCCGACTGCTCCCCCCCGACTGCTCCCCCCCGACTGCTCCCCGCCGACTGCTCACCCCCGACTGCTCACCCCCGACTGCTCCCCCCCCGACTGCTCCCCCCCGACTGCTCCCCCCCGACTGCTCACCCCCGACTGCTCACCCCCGACTGCTCACCCCCGACTGCTCTCCCCCGACTGCTCTCCCCCGACTGCTCTCTCCCGACTGCTCTCTCCCGACTGCTCCCCCCCGACTGCTCCCCCCCGACTGCTCCCCCCCGACTGCTCACCCCCGACTGCTCACCCCCGACTGATCTCTCTCTCACTCTCCCGACTGCTAACATCTCGAAAGCAGGTTGGAGTCTGACCTCAGCAGTGAAGTTGCGGAGGAGGACACATAGCTCCTGGATTTCGGGGTCTCCATGTCGCGCACGTTCAGCCCTGGAATGTCCGATGGCGCTGTCAGGTGAGCCTGGCGTATATCTTCCTCGGCCTTCTGCTCGGGCCCTGCCTGTCTGTTTTGATGAACCGTTGCCAGTAAACCCTCTGTTCCTCCCCGCCCACCTCACAGACTTCTCAGACTTTGATCCAGCTCTGATTGATATGGACTCGGTGGAGATATCAGTGATTGAATCAGTGCATGTGTGTGTGTGTGTGTGTGTGTGTGTGTGTTTTTCTTCCTGAACTCTGAGCCTGTCACAAGGACGAGTGTAAAGTCCAGGGCATTCCTACGGTTTGGCCCAGATTTGGCAATTAAACGTATTCGTCAGCGAGGCCTACACTCTGGCTCCAGTGCCCCCGTTCGCCAGCTGAGCTAAGATTGCTCCTGGCCAATGGTTACTGTCTCTGTCTCTGTCTCTCTCTCTCTCACTCAATATGACCCTCGGGGCCCAGGAGGATGTGGGCTCCTGTCTCAGGCCGCGCGGCCTCCAGCATCGACATCGTCACCGTCGCTGCCGCCCAGCCTGACCTTCGCAGTGCCAAGGGGGCGTCACGGTGTTGGGGGTGTGGTGTGTGTGTGGGGGGGGGCTTTCAGATAAGCTGTTAATCCGGAGGGGGCCACCACCAGAATGTCCTTCTGCCCCCTGCCCCCCCCTTCTCTCTCTCTCTCTGTCTTTCTCTCGCTCTATCCATGCCTCCCTCTTTTTCTCTTTTGCTTGCTCTATCTCTCTCTGCCTGCCTCTCTCTGTCAGCCCCTCGCTCCCTGACCCCCTCGCTCCCTGACCCCCCTCGCTCCCTGACCCCCCTCGCTCCCTGACCCCCCTCGCTCCCTGACCCCCCTCGCTCCCTGACCCCCCTCGCTCCCTGACCCCCCTCGCTCCCTGACCCCCCTCGCTCCCTGACCCCCCTCGCTCCCTGACCCCCCTCGCTCCCTGACCCCCCTCGCTCCCTGACCCCCCTCGCTCCCTGACCCCCCGCGCTCCCTGACCCCCCAATTTCCTGGGTGAGTGCGGCTCCGACAACACTCGAGAAGCTCGACACCATCCAGGACAAAGCAGCCCCGCTTTGATCGGCACCCCATCCACAAACATTCACTCCCTCCACCACCGATGCACAGTGACAGCAGCGTGTGTACCATCTACAAGATGCACCGCAGCGACTCACCAAGGCTCCTTCGACAGCACCTTCCAAACCCACCACCTCTACCATCTAGAAGGACAAGGGGCAGCAGACACATGGGGAACTCCACCACCTGCAAGTTCCCCTCCGAGCCCCACACTCACCATCCCGACTGGGAAATATATCGGCCGTTCCTTCACTGTCGCCGGGTCACAATCCTGGACCTCCCTCCCTGACAGCACGGTGGGTGTTACCCACACCACACAGGGACTGCAGCCAGTTCGAGAAGGCGGCTCACCCACCACCTTCCTGAGGGGCAACTAGGGACGGGCAATAAATGCTGGGCCCGGCCAGCGACGCCCACATCCCCCGTGAATGGATAAAAAGGATCTTGAATTACATTTCATCTTGGGTTAAAATTGCTTCTGAAATTATATTGCAACCTGAATTGAAGTTACACCTCGAGTTACTTTTCAACATGCAAAATGACTTCGCAAATTGTGATTTAACTTGGTGTTAGCTTTGTAAGTCGTGTTTCAATCTGGGTTTAAGTTGCGTCTCAGTTATGTTGTTGGTTGCGGGGGGAGGGTGTGGAACGTTGGCGCTGCGTTCCCCCTGGCTTGCTGGCACAGTGGTTAGCACAGTTGCTCCAGCCACCCGGGCTTGATTCCCGGCTCTGGGTCACTGTCTGTGCGGAGTCTGCACGCTCTCCCCGTGTCTGCGTGGGTTTCCTCTGGGCGCTCCGGTTTCCTCCCACAGTCCAAAGATGTGCAGGTTAGGTGGATTGGCCATGATAAATTGCCCTTAGTGTCCTAAATTGCCCTTAGTGTTGGGTGGGGTTACTGGGGTATGGGGATAGGGTGGAGGTGTTGACCTTGGGTAGGGTGCTCTTTCCAAGAGCCGGTGCAGACTCGATGGGCCGAGTGTTCTGCACTGCGGGGGGGATTCGGCAATTCCTTGAACCAACTATCGCCAAAGGAGATGGGGCGGGCCTGACCGTCAGTTCACGGGCTCTGGGATCTTGCTGTGCGCCTATTCGGCTGAGGCGGCGCGCCCCTCAGAGTACCTCCTTGGCTGCGGCGGGGATCGAGGGGGCACCAGGGCAGCAACGGAAGGCCCAGGCCTTGCCCAGTCCGATTGGCACCGTTGCCCTGGCCGGAATGCTGTGAGGAGAATTCTCGCAAAGGGTTGAGTTTTAAGGCTGAGGGCAGACTTGTGTCTGCCACCACGCGCTGCCCGCGTCCCCCCCCCCCCCTGAACCCCCACCGCCTGAGGAACAGTGCCAGCGCGGGTAAGCATGCCACCTGTCAGCTTGACAACACCTTCTCCGCCGCAGCCTCGACTTGCCACCTGCTGCCCTGGGGCGAGAGAGAGAGAGAGAGAGGGAAGGCAGGGCAGGGCAGGGCGCCGGCATTTGTTTGAGAGGGGAAAAAAAAATGAGGAATGGAGTAGAACAAACACAGAACTCGTCAAACCCGAAGTCTGACGTCAGCCAGGCAGAGCAGGAAGAGCAAGGGAGGGAGGGAGCTCACGGTTCACGCGAACAAAAAGGTAAAGTTGGCTTTTCAAGTCCAATAACTCACCGCCGACTGTCACACTTTTTCCAGGGCGGGGCATTGTGAGGAACAGTACTGCCAGGGTCATCAAGGGATTTGCTGCTCCTCCTAGGTAAGTGAATAGTGCCCCCATCAAACCCTCCCAGGACAGGTACAGCACGGGGTTAGATACAGAGTAAAGCTCCCTCTACACTGTCCCCATCAAACACTCCCAGGACAGGTACAGCACGGGGTTAGATACAGAGTAAAGCTCCCTCTACACTGTCCCCATCAAACACTCCCAGGACAGGTACAGCACGGGGTTAGATACAGAGTAAAGCTCCCTCTACACTGTCCCCATCAAACACTCCCAGGACAGGTACAGCACGGGGTTAGATACAGAGTAAAGCTCCATCTACACTGTCCCCCATCAAACACTCCCAGGACAGGTACAGCACGGGGTTAGATACAGAGTAAAGCTCCCTCTACACTGTCCCCATGAAACACTCCCAGGACAGGTACAGCACGGGGTTAGGTACAGAGTAAAGCTCCCTCTACACTGTCCCCATCAAACACTCCCAGGACAGGTACAGCACGGGGTTAGATACAGAGTAAAGCTCCCTCTACACTGTCCCCATCAAACACTCCCAGGACAGGTACAGCACGGGGTTAGGTACAGAGTAAAGCTCCCTCTACACTGTCCCCATCAAACACTCCCAGGACAGGTACAGCACGGGGTTAGATACAGAGTAAAGCTCCCTCTACACTGTCCCCATCAAACACTCCCAGGACAGGTACAGCACGGGGTTAGATACAGAGTAAAGCTCCATCTACACTGTCCCCCATCAAACACTCCCAGGACAGGTACAGCACGGGGTTAGATACAGAGTAAAGCTCCCTCTACACTGTCCCCATGAAACACTCCCAGGACAGGTACAGCACGGGGTTAGGTACAGAGTAAAGCTCCCTCTACACTGTCCCCATCAAACACTCCCAGGACAGGTACAGCACGGGGTTAGATACAGAGTAAAGCTCCCTCTACACTGTCCCCATCAAACACTCCCAGGACAGGTACAGCACGGGGTTAGGTACAGAGTAAAGCTCCCTCTACACTGTCCCCATGAAACACTCCCAGGACAGGTACAGCACGGGCTTAGATACAGAATAAAGCTCCCTCTACACTGTCCCCATCAAACCCTCCCAGGACAGGTACAGCACGGAGTTAGATACAGAGTAAAGCTCCCTCTACACTGTCCCCATGAAACACTCCCAGGACAGGTACAGCACGGGGTTAGGTACAGAGTAAAGCTCCCTCTACACTGTCCCCATGAAACACTCCCAGGACAGGTACAGCACGGGCTTAGATACAGAATAAAACTCCCTCTACACTGTCCCCATCAAACATTCCCAGGACAGGTACAGCACGGGGTTAGATACAGAGTAAAGCTCCCTCTACACTGTCCCCATCAAACAGTCCCAGGACAGGTACAGCATGGGCTTAGATACAGAATAAAGCTCCCTCTACACTGTCCCCATCAAACATTCCCAGGACAAAAGGGTGGCACGATGTCGTAGATCATAGAATTTACAGTGCAGAAGGGGGCCATCCGGCCCATCGAGTCTGCACCGGCCCTTGAAAAGAGCACCCAACCTAAGCCCACACCTCCATCCTATCCCCGTAACCTCACCTAACTGTTTCATTGGACACTAAGGGCAATTTATCACGGCCAGTCCACATAACCTGCACATCTTTGGACTGTGGGAGGAAACCGGAGCACCTGGAGGAAACCCACGCAGACACGAGGAGAACGTGCAGACTCCACACAGACAGCGACCCAAGGCAGGAATCGAACCTGGGTCCCTGCAGCTGTGAAGCAACTGTGCTAACCACTATGCTACCGTGCCACCCGCTACCGTGTCGCAGTGGTTAGCACTGCTGTCTCATGGTGGCGGCCCTGGGTCACTGTCCGTGTGGAGTTTGCACATTCTCCCCCTGTCTGCTTGGGTCACACTCCCACAACCCAAAGATATGCAGGGTAGGTGGATTGGCTACGGTAAATTTCCACTTAGTTGGTTAGAAAACAATTGGGTGCTTTTAAAAAGAAAACACTCCCAGGACAGGTACAGGTAGATCGACAATCAAGCTCATAAGTCTTAATCTCGTCTTCAATGGGAGTCTTCAATAAGATCTCCTCTGGTTCTTTCTAAACTCCAATGGGTACAGGCCCCGTCCGGCTCAACCTTTCCTCATCGGACAAACAACCTTCATCCCGGAATCAGTGAAGTGAATCTGGTCACATGCTTCCAATGCAATGTATCATTTTGGTGCTCAACCAGGCTGGTATTCAAAGTCGCAGTAGGCCTGAGGCCTTGTCCTGCGCCTACTCCTAATGGTAGTGTACAAGGAAAAATTGGTTTTGGTGAATGTTAGCCCCCCGAGGCTGACCGCTTGTTTTTCCATTCCCACTTGACGCAGGCACTGAGAGTGTGAAGGAATGAAGCGGGGGGAGGCAGCCGTTAGCAAGGCGACACAAAGTAGTAGGCCTCAGGCCTCGGAGGCCCCGCCGACGCCTGTTGGGCAGCGGCCCAGCAGGCTGCTGGCCCCCGCCCTCCAGGCAGAGGGGGAGGGCGACTGCTGGGAGCCAGCCCTCGAGCGGTGCCGCCGGGAGCTGCTGGAGGCCAGGTCGCTGGCCGCCAACCTGGAGAAGACGGTGCGCTGGTGGTCCGAGTGCAGCGCCCGCTGGAAGGAAAAGTGGGCCAAGGCCAACCTGGAGAAGGTGAGGAGCCGGCGGGAGTGCCAGCTGCTCCGGCAGAAGGTCAAGGGCCTGCAGCGCGAGGTGGGCCAGCTGAGGGCCGCACTCGAGGAGAAGGAGGAGGAGGCCGACGCAGCCGAGTTCCACATCCAGGAGCGGGGGCAACGACTGACCAACGTCCACGGCAAGCACCGAGGCGAAAGGGGTGAACGTCACTCTGACCACCAGGTAAGCCCATTGGCGTATGGCATGTCTCATGGGGGTGGGGGACAGATTTGACAGCCCCCTGTCCTCCCACTCCCACCCCTCATAGGTGAAAGGTCAACATCTGACTACACTGCCCCCCCCCCCCCCCCACAATGCCCTCAGTGAACCCGTCATTTGAGAGAGTGGAATGTGGAATGTCAATCATCCCCATCATGAGGGAAGATACCAATTCAATGTCCCATTGCTTGGCGATGTACTTAACCCTGAGCTCCTGGTGGATGTAAGGCCACCATTTGACCCCCTTTGCTGCCCTCAGTAGCACCCCATCCCTGCCTCAGAGGGGGAAAGGCCAATACTTTACCCTAATGACCCCCACCCCAGTCTCATCAGAGAGAGAGAGAGAGACCTAAAAGGCCTCGTGCCTTGGCCATACATGTTCTCGGATCTCCAAGAGGTGAAAAATCAATGTTGGACTCCACAGCCCCATCCCAAACCCAACAGGCCCCCTGCCATTCCTGCTCTGCCCTCCCCCCCCCCCCCCTTCCCGGTCAGATTTTATTGGTGTTTGTGACTTTTTTTATGCTGCGGCAGCAAGTGGCACCCTGGCTGGAGCTAACGACACGTTTTGTTTCCCCCCCCCCCGAAGGGGACGGCATCATTCACTGAGGACCAGGGGGGCCAGGCAACCAAGGAAGAAGACCCCGGAGGCGTCCTTGCGGCCCGCCTGAACAGCAAGTGCAGCCTGCGGAGTGCGGGAGGGCCAAGGGGTGGCCAGGGGATGACCGAGTGCAGGACCGGCCAGCAGGGGGAATCGCCCAGAGTGACGCGGTGAGCGAGGCAACTGGTCAAGAGGGGACCAATACGAAATCAGAACTCATAATCCAGAGTCTTTGAATGCGGGGGCTGATAGAATTTAATTTTGCCTCATAAAATCTGGAATACAGGGCAGCACGGTGGCGCAGTGGATTAGCCCTGCTGTCTCACGGCGCCGAGGTCCCAGCTTCGATCCCGGCTCTGGGTCACTGTCCGTGTGGAGTTTGCACATTCTCCCCGTGT